>NW_026725339.1:0-68253 GCF_029784015.1 Lycium ferocissimum
TTCCTTTTTATGTAAATGGAATCACGCCGGCCGACGTCCCATGGGGATACGTGGGAAGCACATACAAGGCTGGTCGGGGTAGAAAAATTAAGTTTCGTAGCATAGGAAAAAAAAAACCTTTTCCGTCTATGGGTCGAACTACGATGGACCTCGATTTCCTTTGGTGGGATACGTAGGCAGTCTATTTAAGACTCGGTCCTTTTATAATAAAAGTCTAAATCCCCCTTAGTATAGGATGGGTAGAAGCAAATAAACCATACAAACTATTTATCGCGAATCAATATTTCCAAAAGATACAAAAAGACCAAAATACCCTTGGAATGTGAATCAATCAAGAAGTTAAAACAAGATCTACGATTCTGTGTGCTATAAACTACGAACAACGTGATATCTTGTGTTTCATGCTTAAACCTAACACTAACTTGGAATGGCGAGTTCATTCATGGAAAGATTCCGCCTCAATGTGGAAAATGTGCCTGATCGCTTCTCATTGGAGAATATTCATCAGAAATCGACTGAAACTTACCGAGAATGTGCTAGTCGCCGGGAGAGATAAAGCACGTGTACAACTCCTCCTATGACCAAAGCCGAAAAGCCGGTAGCCACATTCGTATCGGTACCAAGAAGCTGATTGATTTAACAAAATGATAACTATGAAAGTGTGTTCCTTCGCAGATATAGCTGCCGTTGGGGAAGATATCGAAGATGGCCTCAAAACCGGCAGGATTGTTAGTGTACTGATGTGATCAAGTCATTGCCTAGCGTGCACGAGCGGGAAAAAAGAAAAGAGAAGATATAGCCTATGTTTCTAGAACTGCTAGTCCAAAAAGGCAGGGAAAAGAGATAACCCACAAAAATCCAGATAGCTACCAATCACCTCTACCAACCATTGATACAAGAACGGATACGCGGAAATGTGGAAATTAAAAAGGATAAACAAAAGGAAAAGAAAGATAGATAGATTGACACAAAAATAGGCACAATTAGGCAACCAAGGTTCTTCAATAACCAAGACCTCCTAATTACACTCTAGATAGCACCAACCTCTTAGATGACCTCAAGGGAATTGAATTCCCAAGCAACCAATCCTCTCACAATCAATAATCAACAAGAGCCTACCAAAGGCCCCTCACAAGTCTCTCTCTAGAGATAACCCTAAAAACACTCAAAATATTCATAATTCATCAAAAGCTCCCTAAATCAAATGAAAGACAAGCTATATATACAAGCTAAATAAAGAAGACTAATAGGCAATTACAATGCTACCTTTAATGAAGTAAGGGCCTTGTTTGGCTAGTCTTCTAACAGTAGTCTTCAATTCAAGGATTTGCCTTCAATGGCCAAACACGTCCCTCCTTGCATAGATGGCCCTCTAATCAACCTTGCATGCATGGCCTTGCAATCATAACCTCTCGCGCAAAGTAGCCACTTGCACAAATAGCCCTTTGCGCAAATAGCCATCTTCCGGCCTTGAATCCCCCAAGCTTGCAATTGTAGCCACTTTAAGAGGCAAGCCTTGGGACTTGAACTTTTAAAGCCTTCCATCCAAGCTATCTCCCATACCTTGAAGGCCATCCTATGTGGACCTCCCATGATCTTCAAAGACTCAATTTTCATGAAGCTCGATGGAATTGGTCTTGTATCAATCTCCTTTCTTGAAAAGGATTCGTCCTCGAATCTAAACCTTGCAAAACCATAATAAAGGAGACAAACAAAAAACCAAGTCCTCAACGGATGAGGGTTAGTGTTCGGGTGGACTAACTTTACCACCATGCCAAGTAAGAACAAATTTGTGATATAGCCAAGTATCAACCATTTTCAAGAAAAATAAGCTCTCGAAGTAGAGCACCTAAAGAGTTTGGCTAACCAAAAGATTAAGAAATGAGGATATTCTAAAGAGCCAATGGTGTCAAGACACCAAGTTGGCAGTGACATACAAATGATCCTCAATTGCAAAAAATGATACCATTCACACCAAGCCAAGACTTCACCGGGGTCAAAGGAAAAGATACCCACATATCACGGCAAGGTAATAACCTACCCCAACAAAAAGACCCCGCCCTCCATAAGATGCACTCCCCAAAAAGATCATGAATGTCATCATATGCAAAAAGATAATAAAGAAAGGTGTCACGCAAAATAACTTCATCTAGAAAATGTCCTCAAATGTAGTTTCACTATGAAACTCAAGAGCATGGTCGATACTACTACTATTCGGAACACCTAAGGAAGAATTAGCACCTTGCAGACAAGTTTCACCTTCCTTTTGAACACTTCCCCTCCCAATAAGTGGATCGCCCTCAAGCGGAGATCTCCATCATAGGGAAGAGTGTTATCATCCCATAGTGGGTTTTCAAATACCATGTAGTCACCAAAAGTGGCCACACTTTCAACATTACAAAACATCCCACTAGGTATTTAACTCTCAATAGTCATGTCATCCTCAAATAAAACATATATCCTTTACAAGAGAATAATCCATGAACAATGAGGAGTCAAAGCATGTCATTTCACTCTCAAAAAAAGAACGAATGTCGTCTTTCAATGCATTTTCGTTCACATGACTATCTACATGACACACATCACCACTACAAATTGGAGTCTTATCACGTGACACTAAAGTACGATCAAGAGACTCATTTTGACATGAAACAAAAAAGGGGTGAGATGTCACATTCTTTCAATTGACCAACTATATCAACATCATCACTAACTAGTAGGTACATTAAACACATCACAAAGATCCTCAAGTAGTGAACTATCATTACAAGCAAGTTGATCAATACAAGTTTCAACATGAGTTGGTAGTATGTCAAACTCGCAAGAATTACTAACATGATGACCACATGACATTGTACTACCAATCAATTCACAAGTGTCAACACTAGGTGGACACAAATCGATCTTACAAGAAGAATCAATTTTGTCATCTAAAGGATCAACTAGTGTTTGAGCACCTTCATTCAACAATGCACTATCATTCAAAGCACAAGTGTCAACACTAGGTGGACACAAATAAACCTTACAATAATGATCAATTTGGTCATCAATAGGATCAACTAGTGTGGGGACACTTTTAATAATGGCATTACCAATACACGGTAAAGAAGCATTAGGCTTAACGCAAGGTAAGCTAACTTTCATACTCGACTTGACATTAAAATCATACGAAGATGTAGGAGTATAAGGATAAGTGATCTTACCTTGGTGTTCATGCAAGCTCCTTTGACCAATGGAAGGAATGGTTTGTGGCCGCCGTCCTTGCCTTTCAAGCATGGGGTTCTCTCAAAAGAGTTACCCCTCAAAGAGTCATTTCTTCTCACACGTGACTTGGGGTATTGGATTCTCAATATCCTTTTCATGTCCTCCCAAGTCTTGATGGGACTCCTCACTTGTCTCCACAACATTTCACATTCGCCCAATATTTGACAAGCTTTGAGTCAAAAAGTTTGAACGCTAAGTCCATCTTCATTTCTTGTGAATAGTTGTAGCTAGCGAAGATTTCATCTATTATGGACTCCCATTTCTCATATTCTTCTCCACTAGCTTCCCTAGCCAAGGTAGGCCATTTCACATACGGGTATCTCGCACTTTTGCACTGGGACTCATTCTATGAAGCACGTATGGAAATAGAGGTTTCCTCCTTTCATCCACGACATACTTATGCCACTCTTGCTCATATGGGATCTCATGCCTTTGAAACCAAGGGCCACCTAAACATACGTGACAAGTATCCATTGGAAGCACATCACACCAAACCTCCTCTTGGTACTCACCAAGTGAAATGAATACCATCACTCTCTTATCAACCCAATACCCTCCCTCGTCATAATAAGGATTTCGCCTATTCACACAAGGTAGCCTTAACTCTTCAACCGCACGGACGAGGGGTAATGAAATTGGTGTAACAATCGTCGTCACACAAGTGGTTCCCTCTCTACCACAAAGTTTTACCTTGGTCTCCATGAATCGCTCTTTGAACTACCCTCCCTTTGCATAGGACGACTCCAACTACTCACATCCCCAATCATGACTCTTTGCTTCTGACAGTAAGTACTCGAGTCATCTTCATCTTCATGGATGTATAGCACAAGAATTTTCAGCTTCATTATCTTCACCATAATAATCATAACAAGGGTCTTCTCCATCCCCATCTTCCTCATGAGACACATGAGAACCACTCTCATCATATTCTCCGTCAAAATAGTAATCTCTCTCCTCGAACTTCCTCCTGATCACTATTTCCTATATAACTCTCATATTCCCCATCGTCACACCCTTGATAGCTCCCATAGTCCTCCCTTTCATAACTACAACCATCATCATCATAACAATCATAATCGCCACTACATGAATTGGAATCCATGGAGAAGTACCTGCAAAGAACACTTAGCAAACACGTTAGTAGTAAAGAACCCTCACCACACTCGTGTTTACACTCGTTTGTGCTCGGCTAGCACCACTCAAATGAACTCACACACTCTTTGCCTTTTACCACTCAAATGGATTGGCCGATGTTGATTCTCGATTGGATTCGGTTGCTTGCAAGGTGCACAATTGCTACTTGAGGTCGGAATGGATTTCTGTTAGACTCGAAGAAAGACGGACGACTCAATTCAATCTAACGGACTTGAACCAAGAAATTAACAACGAAGCAAAAACGAAGAAAAGCACGAAAGAATTGGCACGAAAGAAATGCGGACACAAGAACTAGCAAACACAAGTAGGAACAACTACTAAATGGCTACTAGTTGAGAGACACAAGAAAATGGAATGCAAAAATCGGGAAAATAATTAAAATTTTGGCCCGGGTAGGTGATAACTTGAAAACACAGCCGTGAAGCCCCAATTGATCTAAGGTATCAATTTGAAATAATGGAAATTTTTAAATTTCTATACTTTTTTTTTTTTTTTTTGTTCCCTACCAAAGGATTAGGGACACAATCCAACAAGCAATCCCAAGAAATTTTTGGAATTGAAAAGAATTAAGAACGAATCACCTGATCGAAATGGATGAAATTGGACTTACACGACCAGGTAGTGGTGTTTCACGGTCCGTATAAGTTTCCACGGGTCGTATAAGTAGTCGTGTAACAAGGCTAACTTCAGGCGAACGTTGGTTTTTACGGCAAGTTTCACGCAGCGCTCAAGGTTGACTTTCACGAACCGTGTGTATAATGTTTCACGGTCCGTGGAACCCGTCCGTATCTTAGGACCAAAATTGGGCAGAAACTGGTCCAAATAGCTCGCCTTTCACGGACCTAAATTTGAGTTTCACGGACCGTATAATATTTTATGGTCCGTGGAACTCGTCCATATAATATGATCTCGGAAAAAAATTCAGTTGGCTCGGGATTTGTGCACGAATTTCTTAGATTTGCTGACTCTTATGCCCTACACAACCTAGTATTTTCCTTTTTGGGGTAGAAAACAACTTTTCACAACTTTGGGAGATATATTTTGGATTAAATTCACCCTTTGGTCTTCTTCTTCCCTATGAAGATACGAAGATGCTCAAGAAATGAAGAACAATTCAAAATTTCAACTACCTTCAAATCAACTTGTTTTTCCTTCAAATTTCATATCCAAGCTCCCTTTGATATGGAGAACAAAGCCCACTAATCAATTAACCCCAATTTCAACTCAATCACCAAACCCACTTTTTGAATTTTTCAAAGCTTCAAAGCTCAACAATGGTGAATGACTCAATATGACTCCAAATAACTTGAAACTTAAGATCTAGACTCAAATAACACTAGGGAACTCAAATCTAGTGTCAAAAACAACAAACAAGGAATAATCAAACACGAATTTGAATTTTTCAATTTCAGTTTTTTTTTTTTTTTTTTTTTTTTTTAGCAACAAACCCTAGGCTAGATTTGATAGAACAAATCTAATCCAAGCTCTGATACCAATTGATACAAGAACGGATACGCGGAAACGAGAAATTAAAAGGATAAACAAAAGGAAAAGAAAGATAGATAGATTGACACAAAAATAGGCACAATTAGGCAACCAAGGTTCTTCAATAACCAAGACCTCCTAATTACACTCTAGATAGCACCAACCTCTTAGATGACCTCAAGGGAATTGAATTCCCAAAGCAACCAATCCTCTCACAATCAATAATCAACAAGAGCCTACCAAAGGCTCTCTCACAAGTTTCTCTCTAGAGATAACCCTAAAAACACTCAAAATATTCATAATTCATCAAAAAGTCCCTAAATCAAATAAAAGACAAGCTATATATATACAAGCTAAGTAAAGAAGACTAATAGACAATTACAATGCTACCCTTAATGAAGTAAGGGCCTTGTTTGGCTAGTCTTTCTGTAGTCTTCAATTCAAGGATTTGCCTTCAATGGCCAAACACGTCCCTCCTTGCATAGACGGCCCTCTAATCAACCTTGCATGCATGGACTTCTTGCAATCATAACCCTCTTTGGCGCTAAGTAGCCACTTGCACAAATAGCCCTTGCGCAAATAGCCATCTTCCACCTTGAATCCCCCGAAGCTTGCAATTGTAGCCACTTTAAGAGGCAAGTGCTTGGGACTTGAACTTTTAAAGCCTTCCATCCAAGCTATCTCCCATACCTTGAAGGCCATCCTATGTGGACCTCCCATGATCTTCAAAGACTCAATTTTCATGAAGCTCGATGGAATTGGTCTTGTATCAAACTACACAACCACGTCACCTCAATATAGCCCAATGATTGTGGGCTACGCACAACCCGGCTACCAAGCTCCACAGCCAAACTATCAAATACCAGCACCGAGCAACCGAACCCCATGACCAAATTATTGAATGCCAGCACCTTATAACCAAACTCAGCAAAAACAGACTTTCTAGAACCAGCCTCCACCAGCAAACTATGAGGCACCCCAAAGGAAACCTATGAGAGCATTCACTCCTTTGCCAGAATTAAGGACAAGTCTATTTGCCATACTAAGAAATGCCGGGCGAATAAGCGTTGTCCCTCCAAAACCTCGTTTAGCCCCACGGATCGATGGTACATGCCAGATCTCACTTGTCCCTATCATTCCAACCAAGTTGGTCATGCCACCGAATATTGCATAAACCTAAGGCACAAATTACTGGACATGATTGACAATCGTGAGCTCATCTTAGAGTCGACACCTCCGAATGTGGACACGAATCCTCTCCCAAAGCATGGAGGAAACCAAATTCACATGATAGAGAGAGGTGGTGAATGGGAAGAGAGCTCGGCGATAATTCATCCAGACATTGAAAGGTTAGAGAGCACCGTCGCCTCGTTGTCTTTACAAAAATGAGAAGAGGTGATAGACCCTTTGACAAAGGAATCTGAGATATCTGCCAGTGCCAAAAGAGAGCCTTTCATGCTCAAATACCCCTCAACAGTCGCTCAAATTCACAACAAGCAATTCATACTCAAAGCATCAGGATCAATTGAGAATGAACCCTTTGTGATCAAACCACCACACCAGATGATGATCAATAAAGAAAAAGAAATAGCTACTGTGGTTCGGGGAACACTGCTAAAAAAATTGGAATTAGCTACGAATTTCATCGCTAATCCATCGCTATATTTCTCGTAGCTAACAAATATCGGTCGCTAATTTGTTGTTAAACTGGATTAGCGACGGATTTTGTTGTTTAGCTACGGAATTCATCCGTCGCTAAATCCTTTTTTTTTTTTTAGTAATGGAATGACCTGGTCAGGACAGTGTTATGCCCCAGAAGAACCTATGCCCAAAGCTCCTCATCGCAAAAACCCTCAGAAAAAACCAATAATCGAAGGTGAAGCCGAAAATTTCTGGAGGCAAATGCCGGTCAAGGATTATTCGATTGTTGAGCACCTGCATAAGACTCCTGCCAGGATATCGGTAATGTCAATGCTACTCAGTTCGTCCCAACATCGCTTGGCCTTGATGAAAACCTTGCATGAAGTCCAAGTACCCGTCGGCACTACAAGTGAAATATTGGCTAAAATTGTGGGGTATGTTGTGCGAGCACATAGGCTATCATTTTCTGAAGATGAATTACCAAGTGAGGGGAAGTCCTACAATAAATCCCTGCATATAACAGTCAAATGCCATGACAAAATTATTCCACAAGTACTGATTGATGTAGAAGCCGGGCTGAATATATGCCCTGTGATGACTCTGAAACAGCTCGGGTATGATATTAGCAAGATCCGCCAGAGTCGGACCAACGTAAAAGCTTATGATGGTGCAACCAACGACCCGATTGGAGAAATAGATCTACACATACAAATGGCCCCCGCAAAGTTCATAGTGGAGTTTGTCATTATGGACATCAAAACAAGCTATAACTTGTTGTTGGGCCAACCATGGTTGCATGCCGCCGAAGTTGTGGCATCCTCGTTACATCAATCTCTCAAATTCATACGGGATGATCAAGAAGTCATTATTCACGGCAAAGGAAGTGTCCACAACTATCCAGATAACTCTGTACCAGTCATAGAGAAATCACCAGCGGGTGCTGATTTTCATACTGTTGAGCTAGCTATGGTAAATCGTAGGGGAGATGATGAAGATACCCCTATGCCACTGGTCTACAAGATGGTTGCTACAACTATGATGAGGAATGGGTTTGAACCCGGGAAAGGTTTAGGAAAGAACTTGCAAGGAATCAGAGAACCAGTGAGTATCAAACATGGGAAGTACCGGTTTGGGGTTGGATACGAGCCATGTCAGGCAGAAGAAGAAGAAGCAGAATATGGGCCGAGAGGTCCCGTTGAAATCATAAAGTCATTCCCTCATCTCTACTAATCCTTCGCAACATGCCTATCGGGTCACAATGGCGGAGATCCAGAAGAGGGTTTAAGGACGCTGTTTTAGGAAGGAGAATGCGCGGCCATCATTGAAGAATGCTTTGAAGAATTAGAGATTCACCCTGCTGAACCAGGAAAGACAGCAAGTGGATGGACTTCTACCCCGTTGTTCACTCTGCGATAGAAAGAATGCTCATTTTCAGGGAAAACGGTGAAAGTCAGCTTTGAGGCCCGGCTTATCGCCTTTTCGTGTTTTTTTTATTTACATGTTGTTTAATAATGGAAATGGATCGATGTTCCATTCCAAGTCAGGACCGTCGTTTGTACTGCTCTTTTAAAATTTCAATGAAAATGCCTCAAAGTTTGCAACAAAACAAAATCATTTTACTTCACCTACATAAGTATATGCATAATTATAATATAACTATATATAAGTTAAAATTTCTTTTACAAGATTAATAATCGTGTTATTTTATTTTACAGTAATAATACAGAGGCCACGAATAATGTCATGACATGTTACGAAACAAGTAAAAACGACAATGAACAAAATGACGATCAAGAGGAAGAGATAACTGAATCGGAAGGGTTGATAGATGTCGAAGAAGAATATGAGAACAGACCAATGTCAAACCTAGAGGAAACAAAGGGTTAATCTAGGAAGTGAGGAGTTGGTACGAGAAACTAGAATAAGTGTGCACTTGATATAAGCCGAGAAAGAAAAGTATCGGAGCCTGCTGAAAGAGTATGAATATGTCTTTACTTGGTAGTACGTTGATATGCCGGGTTTGAGTACAAATATTATTTCCCATAGGTTGCCAATCCTCGAAGGATTTGCCCCAAGAAACAGAAGATCAGACAGCCTAAGCCTGATGTCAGCATCCGAATTAAAGAGGAAGTAGAAAAACAGATTCAGTCGGGGGTTGTTGAGGTAACACCGTACCCTACATGGTTGGCAAACATAGTCCCGTTACCAAAGAAAGATAAAAAGATAAGGATTTGTGTGGACTATCGCGATCTTAACCGCGCTAGCCCAAAGGATAATTTTCTGCTCGCAAATATTCACATACTCATTGATAACTGTGCCAAGCATGAGGTGCATTCTTTTGTGGATTGCTACGCAGGCTATTATCAGTTATTGATGGATGAAGAAGATGCTCAAAAGACGGCATTCATCACACTGTGGGGAGTGTATCTGTCACACCCCAACCTTCGTCAGGGTGTGACGGGCACCCGACCCTCGTCAGAGTCGAGCGAACCCTTAGACGTCAACTCAATTTTTTTTTTTTTTAAAACAAGAATTGAAAGTTGTAAATGAAATACCAAAATCGACACGTGACTCGAGGTATCTCAAAACATGATATATAGATACATACAACATAACACAAGGCGAGCCAAAGGCCTCTGCCATTTCTGTACAACAAAATAACGCCGACAAGGCCAAACAAAGAACCATGACTCCCACTCCTTCGTTCGCAGACTTCTATAGAGTATAACTGTACAATATATAAAGCTATACCAAAACAGGACGCTCTCCGGAGCAAATGGAGCTGTCTAACTCCCGATGCTATCTTCCTCTAAGCCGGGTCCCCCGGTCGCGTCCCCGAACTCGCGGGCATGAAACGCGCCCGAAGAAAGGGGGTCAGTACGGAATATGTACTGAATATGTAAAGCGAAAATAAATAGATAATAACCACCGCGCAATTTAAGAGGGAAGAAATCACATACAACCCAATACCTGCAACCTTCGCTTAAGAGAAGACATAAGTAGATGTACAGAGTCGCAAGCAAGCCTTAAGTAAATAATTGCAATCCAATTAACAAATCCAGAATAAGTGACACAGTACATCACACGCGCCGCTTCCGGCAAAATAATAATAACAATAACAATAACAATAATAATAATAATAATAATAATAATAATAGCCCCATCGGGCAGCCGCTTCCGGCTCGATATCGATAATGGCCCCTTCGGGCATTGCCGCTTCCGGCATAATAATGAAGATAGCCCCTTCGGGCATTGCCGCTTCCGCATAATAATAAAGATGGCCCCTTCGGGCATTGCCGCTTCCGGCATAATAATAACGATGGCCCCTTCGGGCATAGCGAATAATAATAATAAAATATCGCACCCCCCTTCGGAGTGGTTTTTTTTTGAAAAGTCTTATAAAATATCACACTCCCTTCGGAATGGTTTTGTACACACCCCTTCGGAGTGGTTTTGGAAAAGCCTTCGAAATAGTATATCACACCCCCTTCGAGTGGTTTTAAGGAAGCTTTAGAAAATATCACACTCCCTTCGGAGTGGTTTTGAAAAGTTTTATAAAATATCACTTAATAGAGTCATTCATGGAAGATTCAAGGCAATTCGATTACATTCCGGCAAGTTACGGACGTTTGAGCATTTTTCCAACAAGTTAGGAGGATACTAGTTCAATTGCACTGAATGAATAGTGCTCATTTCGAATTGGATTTCGACGAAACGAATACCCCCGAGGCTTAAATTCAAGCCTAGTATACCTAGGACATGCCAAAAAGGAGGGAAGGAATAGCTTTACATACCTTACGGATGGCTCACGCTCACTTAAACTCAAGTCCCGTTTCGTCCAGAATCTGCAAATGGTCACAATTACCAATTACTATTCATGCAAGTTAACATTTCAATCTTGGTTTCTATTTGGCTACCGAAATTTCGGCAAAGCACTTCCCCTATAAATACGACACCCCCGAGATTCAACTCGGCTCAAAACAACCAACAACAACCCAATAACAACATCAATAATATCAACAATCACAATAGAACACACTACTAGTCTTCCTTTCTACATAATGCATTCATTCTCATTCCAACTTCACACTTCCAACTTCATGTCAACGCTTTCATATTCATTTACTAATCCAAAACCATTCAAATATAATTCGGAGACATTTCATATCGTTATTACAAAATATTCACAAAATATACAATATATACAAACTTTCCATCAAATCATAATCCATCCAAAATTTCTAATTTCCAACATACATACCCTTAATATATTTCCATGTCCCAATTTCATCAACCATAATCATGATTCACATCTTTCTTCCACATCTACGTAAAACTTTATGAACACACTAAATTTTCCATAATGACATACATGCAAATTTCAATGCCAATTCGAATCACTTATGGCTTATTTACGTCACAAATGTTATACAACACGACTAACAAACTAGATAAAATCAACTTCACCCCCTTCCCTCCAATATGGCTCACGGCCTCAACACACACACACACACCACACGGCCATGCATGCACACACCATAATTTTCATGATTTCCATCCAACTTCATGCACTCTAACATCCATAAATCGTCTATAACATAAAGGAAACAAGAAATCCTTACCTTTTTCTCCAAATTTCAACCCGCCGCAAACGTAGTTCTTTCGCTTAACCAATTATATCACGTCGAAGAGCTCCTTGAGCTTGTTAAGAATTCAAAAAGAACAAGATTTTTGGATCAAGGATGGAGGCTCCAAGAATTTTTTTCTCTCTTCTTCTTTTTTTTTCTCTCTAGCCGTTTCCTCTCTTCTCTTTGTTCTTGATTTCTCTTTTTTTTTCTTGAAGTTTCTAAAGGATAACAATCCTTATATAATTTAGCACATGCAAAAATTTAATAAATTGGTGGGTTTGGGCCATGGGTTGGCCGGCCACCCACCCAATTTTGGGCCTATTTTCTCTTTTTTTTCCTTTGGGCCCAATTGCTTATAAATCATATGTTGCAATTTCCCGAAACAAATTTCCGAGATTCCAATTTTGCCCTTGGCCCTCTCCAATGTTCCCGTGCCAACACTTCCCATAAGTAACAACATACACTTCACATAAAGTCAAAGCATGGCCTTATTCTTACAAATCGCAATTATGTCCAAATTTTTTTGAACGTGCAAAAACACGGGATGTAACAGTATCATTACCTGGTAATGCCTTTTGGACTCAAGAATGTCGGTGCTACATACATGAGGGCGATGACCGCCATCTTTCATGATATGATGCACAAAGAAATTGAGGTGTATGTGGACGACGTCGTCATCAAATCCCGGGTAGGTGAGGACCACCTCGAGCATTTACGAAGATTCTTTGACAAGCTCCGCAAATACGATTTGAAGTTGAATCCTGCAAAATATGCATTTGGAGTGCCTGCTAGAAAATTACTAGGGGTCATAATCAGTTGTCGTGGTATCGAGTTAGATCCAACCAAGATCAAAGCAATCCAAGAGCTACCACCGCCTAGAACGAAGAAAGAGGCCATGAGCTTCTTGGGAAAGTTGAATTACATTGGACGCTTTATCACCCAGTCCACAGTGATCATAGAATCAATTCTCAAGCTCCTCAAGAAAGATGCTCCAACCAAAAGGACGGAAGACTGTCGGAAAGCCTTTGACACAATCAAAAGATACTTGTCAAATTCACCTGTTTTGGTCCCACCAAGGCCGGGAAGTCCTTTGCTACTATACATATCGGTATCAAAAAATGCTTTCGGATGCATGTTAGCACAAAACGATGAGACTGGCAAGAAAGAGAGAGCCATCTATTACATCAGTAAGAAGTTCACACCTTGCAAATCTATCTAAACTGGGTGCAAAAGACGTTTTGCGCTCTAAACTGGGTATCTCAGAAGCTAAGACATTATATGGCTACATACACAACTCATTTGATCTCAAGAATGGATCTACTAAGGTACATCTTTCGCCAACCTATGCCCATAGGGAAGCTGGACAAATGGCAAATGCTTTTAAGTGAGTTCGACATCCAGTACGTCGTACAGAAGGCGATAAAGAGAAAGGCGGGCATTGGCGGATCTGCGCGAGGAAGCCCGGTAGATGACAATCCCGTACCCTTATGGATTTACTTCCGTATAAATAAATAATGACAATTGAAGGCGAGGAAAGTGAAGACGAGTCAGGATGGAAAGTATACTTTGATGGAGCAGTCACTTTTAAAGGATTAGGGATCGGAGCCTTCTTAGTTTCAGACTCAGGCCAATATTATCCAGTGGCAGCCAAGTCGAGTTTCAATTGCACTAACAACATGGCTGAATACGAAGCTTGTGTCTTGGGTCTATGTTTAGCGCTCGACATAGATGTGAAAGATCTTTAGGTAATTGGCGACTCGGATTTGCTAATCCATCAAGTTCGAGGAGAGTGGGCCACTAAAACTGAAAAGATCATACCATATGTTGGACTTGTGCAAAGATTGGCAGATTGTTTTTGAGAGGTCAAGTTCAAACATATACCAAGAACCCAGAATGAATTTGCCGATGCATTGGTAACAATAGCATCCATGATTCAGCATCCCGATAGTTGATACATTGATCCTGTCAAAATCAAAATCAAAGATCAGCCAGCCCACTGTGCTTTTGTAGAGGCTGAGACTGATGGAAAACCATGGTACATTGACATTAAAATGTTCTTGGAAAAAGGAGAATATCCCGAAGGAATCATATTAAATCAAAAAAGGACTATCAGGAAGTTAGCAAATGGTTTCTTCCTCAACAAGAATGTCTTGTACAAAAGAACTCCAGACCTGGGATTGCTTAGATGTGTTGATTCTTTTGAAACTACAAAATTGATGAAAGAAGTGCATCTTTGGAACCTGCGAACCTCACATGAATGGGTTCGTGCTAGCAAAAAAAATCTTGAGAACAGGTTATTACTGGATGACCATGGAAAATGACTGTAGCAAATTTGTCCAGAAATGCCACAAGTGTCAGATTCATGGAGACTTGATAAAGGTCCCTCCAACAGAACTAAATGCTATGACGTCACCTTGGCCATTCGCCGCTTGGGGCATAGATGTCATAGTACCCATTGAGCCAGCTGCGTCAAACAAACATCGCTTCATCTTGGTTTCCATAGACTACTTCGCCAAGTGGGTGAAAGCAGCATCTTATTCATCAGTGACAAAGAAAGTGGTTACAGACTTTGTGAACAACAACATCATATGCCGATTTGGCATCCCAGAATCAATCACAACGGACAACGGGGCTAACTTGAATAGCCACTTGATGAGAGACATGTGTGTGCAGTTTCGGATCACTCACCGCAATTCAACCGCATATCGACCACTAATGAACGGAGCTGTAGAAGCCGCCAGCAAAAACATCAAGAAAATCCTCCGAAAGATGATTGATAACTACAAAGACTGGCATGAACAGTTGCCTTATGCATTGATAGGATACCGCACTACTGCTAGGACTTCGACTGGAGCCACCCTATACCTGTTGGTGTATGGCACTAAAGCAGTGATATCAGCCGAAGTAGAAATCCCTTCACTTCAAATAATATAAGAAACTGAGTTGGACGATGCAGAATGGATATGCAAAACGTATGAGCAACTGGATCTGATAGATGAAAAGAGAATGATTGCTATTTGACATGGTCAACTGTACCAGCAAAGAATGGCGGGTGCTTTCAACAAACATGTGAGAACTAGGGTGTTTCAAATCGGGCAATTGGTACTCAAACGAATATTCCCGAATCAAGAAAAATACAAAGGAAAGTTCGCACCGAACTGGCAAGGGCCCTATATGGTACGAAAAGTACTATCAGGAGGAGCCATAGTACTTGCTGAAATGGATGGTCAAGAGTGGCCAAAAGCGATAAATTCAGATGCCATCAAAAGATACTACGTGTGAAGAAGAAGGCAACTGCAAAGATTTAAAGTTCCATAGTTTAGGTTTTTTCTTTTAATTGCATTTCCTTCGCTTGTAATGTTACATTTTTTTAGAAAAAACCAAATCCAAAATCATATACGAACTGTGCAAGGACTTGATTCCCTATACTTATAAAGGGATACATAGGCGCTTTATTCAAGCTCGGTCGCTTTAAACCAAAAATTCAAAATTATGTATTTTGAACTACGTTATGACCTGATTCCCATTTGGGATACGTAGGCGCTCGTTTGAGTTCGGTATCACGAAAATTTTTAATATGTTTACCCCAAACTACGTGTCTACCTGATTCCCGAAACGGGATACGTAGGCGCTCTCCCGAGCTTGGTCATTCCAAAAAAATTCCCAATAAACCAATAGGAAACCTTAGAAATGATTTGGCGCAAAGAGAGATAAAGGTAACTCCACAAAGAACTGGGATAGATTTTGAGAGGACCTCAAAATCCTTTAAATATATATCAGTTCTGAGGAACGGACGGATTTAAATTTCTACACTGAGGCAGAATTTTTAAAACATCTCAAAAATTCCTCAAACGCGATGAAAGCAAGAAATGACAAGTACACACTTACACTGGGGCAAAATTTTTTAGAAGGTCTCAAAAGTTCCTTTGACATAGCGAGACTCGAGTTGGTACAAGACGTACACAAACTGGGGCAAAATTTTCGAAAGGGATTCAAAAATTTCACAAGTCAAGATCAAATGAGGAAAGAGACGGAAGACCTTGTTTGAAGTAACTAATGTCATGAAATTAAAAAGGCGTATATAAAATATTATTTCCAAACATATATGCATATTTTCTAAAAATCATCACCCCAAAAAACTTTTCTTAGCTCTGCTAGAAAATAAAAGATTTTTAAGGAAAATGAGCATCTTTTCCTACCGAGATATGAACGAAAGAAGTCCATACGTAGGGAAAGCGATCGACCATATAGGAAACTGACAATTTTTTTTTGTGAATGCAGGAACAAACAAGCATGGATGTTTTACACTAACTCGTTTGCTAGAATGTTTAAAATAGGGTAGTGACGATGAGCCAAGTGAAGGAGAAGCGTCAAAAAATAGCGGCACGAACGAGTATACGAAAGGGTAATGAAACCCTCCCCAAGTAAAGTTTTCTTTACGCTAACAGGTTTGTTCATTTCGCAGAGCATGAAGATTTTTACAAAAAGAAAATTTTAATGACTACTGGAGGATATAATCATGATATTAGAAGTCGGGTTTCCACTAAAAACAGCTTTTGTATCAAGGTATTGAGACCCCGGCCTAGACGTCGCATGGCTTGCCTTGATACATTGGCTGAGTAGAAGTCCAAAAATCCAAAAAGTTAAAATGACACGTTGATAGAGGGATTGAATGCCGTTACTCACAATAGAGTCTAGTCCTTTTGGAAGATGTGAATCCTGTCGACGGGCGGGTATTCTTCCCCGGAGTCAAAACAAAAAGGTGTAAGTCTTGCCACCGAGGTAAGCTTCATTCCTCAAAATGACGATATGGATTAAGCGACTACGTGCCGAAGGGGCTGAGTCGTCATCCTTATATATAGCCAAAAATAGGTAGCGTAATTCCAAGCTTGATGTTCGCAATCGTTGAAATACGAATGTGATTCCTACGCCAAGATTTACAGTCGCTATTGTAGTCTATTTCAACTTAACGTAATCATGGTTCACGGATAGTGGTAGTCATGAGAAAAGGCTCCGCCCTTGAATATGCAGTAGTTAACTTAAAATTCTGACTAAATGTTGTAATTCTGGACACAGGGGCTAGTGATCATCATGAGAGGGATATGGTACTGCACTCTGATGTGCAGTCTAAATTTGGGTATTTTTGACTAAAGGTGATGTTTGACCAACTGGTATACTGCGGTCACCGTATGCGGATAACGGCATGTGCGACACCAAATTTGGACAGTCATCACGATATGCAAACATAATGTGATACCAAATTTTGAGGGTAGTGGACGTTGTAAGAAACAAAAATGGCCCCGCACGAGAAAACATGGGTTTCATGATTGACATATCGATTTATGAAAATGACAACCGGACTGGGGTGTGTAGGTTCGCATAAATGCGGTATAGGTATAGCCCGACCCAGATCCCAACAGAAGTTATCATTGAATGATGGAAACATCTGACGATGACTAAAAAAAAAGCCAATCGGAGTATCGTGATTATTATCCAGAGTAGATTTTTTTTTTAAAAAAAAATATACACAAAAACGCACACTTACAGGAGAAAAGGAAGAAGACGGACAAGCATTTGCGAAAAGACGAATGTAACAGTAGAGGATGACTATAATGAAAACAAAATGGCCAAATGCCACACAAGTATGACTACATTAAAATTAAAATTTTCAAAAGACTAACACGCAAGACTCATCATTTGGAAACGAGCTAGAAGCTACTGAAGATGGAAGCAAAAGCCGGGTTCAAAACATGCGGAGCATATGTGGAACTTTTCTTGGACAACCGGTCAAAAATCGTGTACGAGAGTCAAGCTTTCTACACCGAGGATTGTAGATCATTTCAAGCATCAAAACTAATAAGTCCTTTCCGAAAATCGCCTCCGATTCGGATTTTCAACCGAAACAACCAAAGGGGTTCCCACATAAAGGTATATTCCTTTTTGAGCTATCGAGTCGAACTACAATTGGCCTGATTCCCAAAGCCAGGGATATGTAGGCTACTTAAGTTTCGAGGCTAAACCTATATTCCTGTAATTATCTTGGGACATCTCGAGATAGCTTAAAGAAAACTCTTTATTTTATAGTCCTCGTAGAGTCAGAACTATAATCGGCCTGAATTCTCATTTAGCCTGAGATATGTAGGAAGCCCAGTTACTGGGGTCCGACCATACTTCCGAAATATTGCACAAAAAGGACTGTAATTTCTGTTATTCGGTAAAAATTAGGTTTGTCAAATTCGTAGCTCAAGGATGGCCTTGCCATCCTTGAACTTCGAAGGGGCAATTGTTGACACCTAATTTTCACCTCATAAAACGCATATTTTAATTTTCAAATTTCCCGAGTCCAAGATGGAGTAAGGATGCCCTTAAAAATTAAATTAATTAATTAAAAATTTAAAAATCCCGAGAAAATTGCAAATTTGACTTTTAATTATTATTTTCATAAAAATTAGCAATTACAAGAAATTACGAGTTATTTACTTTCATAAAAATAATTCAAAAATAAAATACACATTCCGCTCCGTCTAACTCAGGAAAATTGTTAATTAAGTTGACGTATGAATTACGGCTCATTTTGACCGCATTTTTTCACATTTTTAAATTTCTCTAGAACTATATCAATATTAGACTCGTTTTGAAGCTAATTTCCTAAATTTGCGAATTTGAAATTTTTAATTAGCCGAAAATAACTATTTCTATTTAGTTTATATCACTTAGTTATAATTGGGTTATATTAAGGAGGGGGGGGGGTGTTGTTTTAATTTTTAAAACTTGGGGGAAGAATCTATTAAAATAAAAAAGGGAGGAAGTTTAAGTTAATAAACCTCCCCCCCCCCCCATCGTTATTTGGCTTGACCACCCGACTCCTCTTTTCTCTTCAAGGAGAGATGGCGGCGATTTAGGGTTTGGTTTCGAGCTGCCATTAATGGCCAATCTTTGGTCAATTTCAACAATTTTTATGGGGGGTTTTTATCCCCTCGTACTGGTTACCGTATTCCCCAGGTTAATTTTTACATTTTATGGTCGTTTTTATGCTTGATCAACCCTAAACTAGGGTGTTACCCAAACCTCTTCAAATATTGATATGACCCTACTAGGCACACCTCGCTTGAAGACTCACATCAAGACTAAGGCATGGGACTCCAATCCGTTCAAGCTAGGAGGATGACGAAAAGGAGCATTGGAGACCCATGGAGAGGCACAAAAGCCCCATAAGAAGGCCTATGAAGTATGGAAAGTAGCTTGGAGGGAATGAAAGAAGAAGCTACAAGAAGAAGGCCAACATTCAAAGTGGCTAGAGTCGCGAAAGGGACATAAATGCAAATATGGCTACTCGTGCAAAGAAGGGCCATAGATGCAAAAGGGTCACAATTGCAAGCTTGAGGATTGGATGATGGCTATATGTGCAAGAGGAGCCTTTTTCGGATTTCAAGCCAACATCCAACTAGCCAAACAAGGCCCTTGCCTCATTAATGACATTCTTGTAATAACTAGCCTACCTCTTAAGTCTCTTAGTATAAATACTATGTTACACCTTGGAAAATTTCGCGTTATCAAGACTGTGGACGGCTTAGTATGAGCTCAGGGGAGAGCAGAGTTACACAAGGATTATGGATGAAGATTATATTATCTGAGCATAAGAACATATATATGACATTTGGAGAATGTATGGAGTAAATCGGTTAACATGATCACTCAATGATAGCCCTCAAAACCATGAGTTAAGGTGGGCCCCACATGTTGGGACTTTGTAAAGGATATGTTATAAGTGATACAAGTAGTACATGGAAAGTTGAGCAAGTCCTAAGAAGGACCCATAAGCCAAATATGGACATAAGCCCTCCAAAAGGATGATTTAAGGAAACGTTTTCGGGTGATCTGACTTGGAGGGGTGAAAACGGCATTATAAGTTTGGAATTCGGAAAAACACCAAGAATAAAAGTTGTATATAATTGAAAGATATTTCCAACCATAGGTCGTGGGCCCTCACACGATGTCGGAATCAAGAGTTATGGCTATTTTAAGAGCAAGACCCCAAGCTGCCAAATGGTTCCGCGGGCCCCACATGAATAAGTCGGTGGAACTGACCTAAGGGGGCTATAAATACCCCATCAGCCCATTTTTTTCAGCATATTAACATTCCAAAGAGTCCTAAAAGCCTCTCAAAACATCTCCCAAATATTATAGTCCGATAAATCAAGAATTTGACAAGATTACGCCAAACTAGTCCGTGAAGGCGATTGTTCTTGCTTCTACTTAAGCATGGTATTGGAAAAGGTTGATGTGGCTGAGTTTTTTTCAAGCATAAGGTATGTTATTTATACCATCTTTTATGTTGAGTTTATTTGAAGGTCTAGCAAGCCTTAAAAATGAAACTAATCATAGAGAAAAGGTCATAGAGTGTTGTATTGTAGTTGTTGTGTTTATGGGCTATTTTGGACGTGTTGTGGCCGTGTGGATGGACTGATTTACACATATAAAAATGGTATCTAACATGGTTGGCGTATTGATGAGATTATACTCCCGATTGGGATGGAAGAAAGTGCATATTGTTGTTGTATGTTGAAAACGTCGTGTGGGACGTTTATGGAATATGTTGGTATGAATAATAGTGTTGTTGATGTTGGTATTATTGTTGTTGTTGATTGGTTGCTGAATTGTAATTTTGGGCTAGGCATATAAACAGAGGAGATGCTGCCCGATTTTCGGCAGAATATAGAGTAGTTGGATTTGAAATTTGGAACAAGTGTGCTATAAAGAGTCTAACGTTAGCGTGAATCCTTTTAAGTGTAGGCTTACGAGCTTGGACGAATAAGCGTAGCTAATAAGAGGTGGAACAGGTATGTAAAGCTTACCCTTTCTTTCTTTTGGCATGTCTTAGATGTGAGTAAGATATGATACGAGCCTTGGGGTAACTCTATTCATAAGATCCGAGCATGTCTACGATTCTTATTCACTTCTTGATGTTAGCATTCCTAGTATAGTCGAGCTATGGTCCTTGTGTCTTTTGTATGATTGGATAGTAAATGTTGCATAAAGAGTTCTTGTCCCTAAAGGATTCTATGTTGAATAAGGTCCCTAACTTTCATAGACGGGCTCGGATCGCTTCGATACGTTCGTAGAGGGTCCTAAAGCGAATAATGCCCGTAACTTCCATGGGCGGGCTCGGATTAGTTTGATACATGTCTACGATCCCTGAGATTCTCTTTAACGTAGTCCTAATTGCATTTAGAACGGATTTAACATGACTATCGTTTGATACTCGAGCGTTGATTTGTCTACTTATCTATCGAGTCTCAAAAGATGCTTTTATATGCATATGGTTTCTCACTACTCTGCTCGTGCTAGCTGTTATTACTTCTTTTACTGAGTCCCGGGCCAGGACACGTATTCGTGCATAACTCCACTGCATTATTCACCGAGTCCCTCACTAGAGGGCCGGGACACGTTATATATATATATATATGTATATGATGATATGATGACATGATGATGTGATGATACGGGGATGGCGGCTAGGATGGCATATGATGATTCTATTCACCGAGTCCCTCACTAGAGGGCCGGGACACGTTATATGTATATGTACATGTATATGATGATTTTATTTACCGAGTCCCTCACTAGAGGGCCGGGACACGTTATGTATATGCATATGTACTACATGATATTGACATGCATGGTTTATGTTTCAAAGGCAAGCCTTGTGGTTTTCTAGTTACTGTACTACTTTTCTACACTCTTTATTTCAGTATGATCCTGTTTACTGTATTTCATGCTTTACATGCTCAGTACATATTCCGTACTGACCCCCTTTCTTCGGGGGCTGCGTTTCATGCCGCGCAGGTGCATACAGATGAGTAGAGGATATTAGTAGAAGATGTTCCAGCTGGATTAGCGAGCTCCATTTCCTTCGGGTGCGGCCGAGTCGAGTATCTATGTTATGGTATCTTGAGTTATGTTAGAGACTTTGCGGACGCAGTCACGTATATAGCATGTCGATCTCGTAAGCGGCTGCGTAAGTCGATGTATCATTATGCATTATGTTACTGATTTCATATGATTCTGATTTTACTTGATTTGAGAAAGACGAAAAGCATGTTGTTCTTTGAAAAGCTTCCATTATGCATTCATTTCATGATTTAAGAGTCCAGTAAGATTATGAGTATCACGAGGATCAGCGGGTTCGCTCGGCCCTAAGTAAGGGTCGGGTGCCCATCATGCCCCATCAAGTAGGGGTGTGACATACTAGACTTAGGTTATTTTCATCTTTAGACTATGTTGAATGAAGAAACTCTTATGAGAGATTGTAGTTGGTAGCTTTAGATTAATATAGATTGTTTGGTTGGTTATCCAAGTGTTACTTCCTAGTTGTGAAGTGAATTGCTTATTTTCATCGAATTCAATGTTGCTCATTTGTGGATTCATTTGAGTCGTTTGTTGATTCGAATTGCTTAGGTTCTAGGATTTGTAAATCCGATTGGAAGGGTTAGGGTTTGATATACCCTTTCTTGTCCATAGATTTCTGGCTCTTGGGTCAAGTATCTATCCATCTACCCTCTTCCATTTCTATTCTTCATCCCCCTTTTATTTTGATTTTCTTGTTCTTTGTTTTTCTAGAGTTTCCCTAGGTTGAATCTTATCATTTGGTATCAGAGCATAGGCTAAGAATTTGTTCCTACAATTTCTAATCCTAGGCTCCAATTCGAAAAAAAAAAATATGAAAATCAAAAAAATTCAAAAATTACAATTGTTGTTGGATTTGAGTGTTTTTGAAGGTAGATTTGAGTTCGTTGTGGTGGAAAACATCTTGAAACGAAATTTGAAGTCATTTGGGTAAGGATTGAAGTTTCCACCATTAGAGGTTCAACAAAGCTTGAAGAACTCAAAGTGGGTCTTATTGATTTGGATTGAAATTGACTTCAATAGGTATTGGGCTTTGTTCTCTATCAAAGAGGAACCTATATCCGAAAGTTGGAGGAAAAACGAGTTGGAATTAAGGTACTTGGAATTTTGAATGTTCTTCATGTTCTTGAGGATATTCATATATTCATCTTGAGGAAGAAGACCAAAAAGGAAGGTTTGATCTAAAATTTTCCAAGTCCAAGTGCAAAAGGTGTTAAACAACCCAAAATGGTAATTACTAGGTTTTTGTGGGCCCAAGGAAGTCAATAAAGTCAGAAATCCGACCCAAGATCCAAGAAATTCGAATACGAGACATCATCAGGGGAACTGTTATACGGTCCATTGTACGGACCGTATAGAATCCTACGGGACGTCAAAATTGCAACGTCAAAATCCAGCCAACAAAGTTGCTTACTGTGACGCGTTGACGGTACAATTGTACGGTCGTAAAATTTTCTACGGACCGTCAAATCTCAGCGTCAAAATCAGTTCAGAAAATTTGCTTACTGTGACGCGTTGACGGTATAAATATACGGTCCGCATAATTTCCTACGGAGCGTCAAAAGTTCACCGTAGAAAGTACAACATTTCCAGGATTTTTGACGACCTACTTATACGGTCCGTCAAAATTTATACGGACCGTATAACGACCTGATTCCCAGCCGTATAATTTTCCGGGTACGAGTAAATTTCATCTTATTTCTTTGATTTCCCAAACCTCAAATCTTGTTCTCAAATCAAAATTTTCTTGAGCCTTGATTGTAAGTGATCCCTATTCCTTAGGTAGGGAACAAAAAAAAAAGTATAGAATTTTAAAAAATTTCGTTATTTCAAATTGATACATTGGCTCAATTGAGGCTTCAAGACCCCGTTTTCAAGTTATCACCTACCCGGGCCCAAAATTTTATTTATTTTTCGTTTTTAGCATTCCATTTTCTTGTGTTTCTCAACTAGCCAATTAGTAGTTGTTCCAACTTGTGTCTACTAGTTCTTGTGTCCATATTTCTTTCGTGCTAATTTCTTTCAAGCTTTTCTTCGTTTTATCTCGTTGAAACTTTATTGGTTCTCATCCGATTTGCTTTGAGTCGTCCGTCATTCATCTAAACAAGAATCCATTCTACTACAAAGGATAAGCAACGTGTGAATTTGATTGGGCGAGCGATTCATCAACAACTTCGAAAGAGCACGGAGTGTGGTAAGGTTGAGAGTTCAATACGAGTGACGTGAGGCTTTTATTACTAATCTTGTTTGCTAGTTTTGCAGGTCATCATGTCTAATCAAGGTGATAGAACACAAGAGGTAGTAGATATGTCATCCATAGAAAGTTCATTGGGTATGATCATGAATCAAATCTCGGGCATGCAAGCGGGTATGGAAGAGATGAGAGAAGAAATGAATGGGAAGTTGAAGGGTATGGATGAACGGATGGTGAGTATTGAAAAAGTTCAAATGGAGAGTTCGAGCAGAATGGGCACTCCCCGTTCTCGGAATGAAGGTGATGGGGATAAAACACAAGACACTACACCAACTATTACCCCGGGACAAGCCCATGCCTTGTGCAATCCCAACACCACAACCACCTCCGCCCAAAGAGAGCTCCACTCACCCCAAACAACCAACCTTCCATCCCAAAACTCCACTTTCCAAAACACCAATCAACAAACCTATCCCCACGTTTACCAACACAACCCGAACGAGGCAATCCCTCAAGTAACCTTACAACAAACACCCCAAGCTCCACCCTAAGTCCAAACATAAGATCCCTTTCAAAACCACTACCAACGCCCCTACCAATACCCCATGAATGAAGAGGAGTATGATGACTATCCACAAGGACGGTGGTGGGATGATAACCGGCAAGGAGGGAGGCGTAGAGGAATGAATAACCGGGGAAGGGGAGGAAGAGGAGGTTTTGAGAGGTTTTCGGGCCATGACCCTAGATTCCAAGGTCATGTAGACCTAGGGAGGGCCTAAGGGTATGAAGACCGAGGAAGATGGCAAGATAATGAGCGGAATTTGAACACCATCAAGGTGAACCTTCCTACGTTCCAAGGGGGTAGCAATCCGGAAGAGTTCCTTGAATGGAAATTGCAAAGTGAGCGCATCTTCCTCACGAACAATGTGTCCGAGGCCTTAAAGGCAAAGTATGCCCTCACTCAATTTGAGGGGCACGCTTCTACTTGGTGGGAATCCAAGAAGTTACAAAGAGCTCAACAATACATCTATGATCTCCCAACTTGGAATGACTTGATTGAGCTTATGGAGACAAGGTGGCTTCCACCCACATACCACCAAGATGCACTCAAAAGGTTGTACATGTTGAAGCAAGGGTTGAAAAGTGTGGAAGCATACTTTGATGAGTTTGAGGACTTGCGGATGAAGTCCAAGATAGAAGAGCATGAAGAGTACACTATTATAAGGTTTGTAGCCAACTTGAATCGAGACATCTCTAAACCAATGAGGCTCAAAACCTATAATAGTCTTGAAGAGGCATTCCATGATGCATCCAAGGTTGAGGCGGATCTAAAAGAAGAGAGGTCTTACAAAGACAAAAGCAAAATATCTTCAACTTGGAACCAAGGGAAAGAGAAGTGGAAGCCGTCCACTTGGGAGAAGCCCAAGATCACTACTCCCACTCCTCAAGCTAAGTTTGATTACAAGGCTAGAGGAGACGACCAAGCCAAAGGAGGTAATAACGCTAAACCTACCTTCCCTCGTCCATCTGCCATTCAATGCTTCAAATGCCAAGGTAGAGGACATATTGCAAGTGAGTGTCCTAATCGGAGGACTATCACTATAGTAAGGGATGGGTATCAAACCGATGATGAAAATGAGGGCGGGGTTGGTCATGATAAGGAGGGAGAAAGTAGTAAGTGTGAGGGTGATTCCGAGGATGAAGTTGAATTGAGATATGAGGAGGCTTTGAATCATGCTATTGTTGCTAGAAGGGCCATGGGAGCTCTAGCTAGGGAAGAAAGTGACCAACAGGAGAACTTGTTTCATGCTAGGTGTAAGATTATGGACAAGGTTTGTTCCTTGATCATTGATGGTGGGAGTTGCACTAATGCGGTTAGCCAATTCTTGGTTAAAAGTATGAAAATCCCCACATGAAAACACCCTAGCCCCTACAAGCTTCAATGGTTCAATGAAAGTGGAGAAATGCGGGTGACCAAGCAAGCTATTATCCAATTAAGCATTGGAAGATATGAGGATGAAATTTTATGTGATGTGGTACCAATGCAAGCGTGCCATATTTTGCTTGGAAGACCTTGGCAATTTGATGTGGATGCTCAACATAGAGGGCGGACCAACAAGTATTCTTTTGTGGTCAAAGGTAAAAAATATTTCCTTACTCCATTGACTCCCCATGAAGTCCGTGAAGACTATAGAGTCATGAAGGAGTTACGTGAAAAGATGAAAAAGGAGGAAATGGTTGTGAGTGAAAAGGAGACCTTAGTTGCTCAAGGAGGACAAGGTTCGACCCAAGGGAAGAGTAAGAAGTGTATGGTCACTAGAGGAATGTTAGGAGAAGAGGAAAGGTGTGGTGAAGAGAAGGACTTCGTGGCAAATCAAGCTAACCCCTCTAACCTTTCTATTTCTTCTAGTTGTCTTGTTCCTTTTATAGGTACTTATGTGGATGATCACCCCAAAAAGGACATGGACCTGAGTTTCCAAGTTCCTTTAGAGGATGAAGTGGTGCTACCCTCTTCTAAAGAGGGAGGCCAATACAAGGAACTTGACCAAATTGAAAAAGGTGATGTGCTTCAACAACAAAGCTAACCCTTCTACTTTAGCAAATATGGATCACTTTGTGCTTGAGGAACAATTGAGTAGAGGTCAAGTTTTTCCTTGTGAGGGAATTAGTGACCCTTTGTTAATTGATGATGTCTTGATGAAAAGTGCTTACACACTAGTTGATCCTTTTGATGACTATATTGACTCTTCTTGCAAGAGTAAATTGTGTCCATCTAGTGGTAGCACTTGTGTTGATATTGATCCTTTTGAGAGTGAACTTGCTTATTTTGGATGTGATCTTGTGATTGGGCATACTCTCTTCAAGGATGGTAATTTGCTTGATAATGACATAGTGGATGATTGTGAAATGCATGACCTTGTGTTTTGTGATGTTGAAAATGAATCCATTCTTTGGAATCACAAAGTCACCAAAATTCCACTATGGTATGATGATCCATTTCTTGGTGAGAAAAACCTCTCTGAGGGAATTTGCTTGATTGCTAAAATGAATTATTTTGAAAGGAGGGTAAAACTTGGCTACAAATTGCTAACAATATCTTGTGTGATACCTTTCCTTATGACCCTTTTGCTTATAAAACCCTTTGTATGTTGTTGCTTAAGTTTATGATGGGTTTTCAAGTGGGATGTGTAGACCATGACACCGAGGCATATCTTTGTTTATGACCGGTGTAGTGTCCTCTTGTTATGTCTTGGTAGTGAAACCATTGTTAGAGGAGACTAGTGTAGAGGGTTGGGCTATAGGTTGGAATGACCTTACTTTACATCTTACACTTAGTCAAAATGAAGGTAGAACTTGCTTGGGGAGTGAGTTATTTCTTGAATTTTGGGGAATTCACCTTGTTGAAATCCCATGTATGCACTCTCTATGCATGATTACTATTGATGTGTGGTTGTACCACAAATTTGTTCATCCTTGGCATGATTATGTGGTTATTATTATGTGTGCTAACCCTCAATCTTTGAGGAGTATGTTGTCTTCCATCTTCCTTTGGCTTTTTCAAGGTTCGGATTCGAGGACGAATCCTTTTTAGAAGGGGAGGATGATATGACCCTACTAGGGCACACCTCGCTTGAAGACTCACATTGAAGACCAAGGCATGGGACTCCAATCCGTTCAAGCTAGGAGGATGACCAAAGGAGCATTGGAGACCCATGGAGAGGCACAAAAGCCCCATAAGAAGGCCTATGAAGTATGGAAAGTAGCTTGGAGGGAATGAAAGAAGAAGCTACAAGAAAGAAGGCCAACATTCAAAGTGGCTAGAGTCACAAAGGGACATCAATGCAAATGTGGCTAGACGTGCAAAGAAGGGCCATAGATGCAAAAGGGTCATAATTGCAAGATTGAGGATTGGATGATGGCTATATGTGCAAGAGGAACCTTTTTCGGATTTCAAGCCAACATCCAACTAGCCAAACAAGGCCCTTGCCTCATTAATGACATTCTTGTAATAACTAGCCTACCTCTTAAGTCTCTTGGTATAAATACTAGACTTAGGTTATTTTCATCTTTAGACTATGTTGAATGAAGAAACTCTTATGAGAGATTGTAGTTGGTAGCTTTAGATTAATATAGATTGTTTGGTTGGTTATCCAAGTGTTACTTTCTAGTTGTGAAGTGAATTGCTTATTTTCATCGAATTCAATGTTGCTCATTTGTGGATTCATTTGAGTCGTTTGTTGATTCGAATTGCTTAGGTTCTAGGGTTTGTAAATCCGATTGGAAGGGTTAGGGTTTGATATACCCTTTCTTGTCCATAGATTTCTTGCTCTTGGGTCAAGTATCTATCCATCTACCCTCTTCCATTTCTATTCTTCATCCCCCTTTTATTTTGATTTTCTTGTTCTTTGTTTTTCTAGAGTTTCCCTAGGTTGAATCTTATCAAATATTGGAGATGCCATGGGTTGAGTCATGAACTCTTAGCCATCTTGTGCTACCCAATATGTAATTGAAGGGGTTTTAGGGGAAATTCCCTATTTGAATATTCGGTTGGGTACTATTTTAGGATTTCTATCCTATTTGTACAATGTATACATTGGATCTACTGTTTCCTTTGTCTTATTTGTGACTATGCGTGCTATCCTAGTTTTTGCTGATTTATCTGATTTTATTTGAATTTTAAGGATAAAAATTGGTTACATTTGGTAATATGTGTTGTTTTATGATTGGGGAATAGTACAATCTGTGAGCTGGTTGAGGAATTTGCTGGTTGTTATAAAATTGTGAAATTGGTTTTCGAAAAAGGGCGAAAAATCTGTTGAGGGGAGGGCACCTAGAACTTTCTATTTTTATTCCCACTTATTGTCCTATAAATAGGGGTGTTCATGAAAGAGATGAGATTTTTTTTTTTGGGGGGTGAAGGCTACAAATATTCTACTGCTAAGGTTTGAGTCTTGGATAGTTTACCCCCAAATATATAAACATATATACCTACATATATACCTATATTACAAAAACAATATGATATATTACAATAAACTACTATAATATACAAGATATTACTCGAAAATAATATATTACATCTTGAAAATCAAGAAGAAAAGGCTTGCAAAAGGTTTTGAGTGTTTGTTGTTGAAGCTTGATCCAATCTCCCCTTTGACCTTTAGGTTGCCCTCCAAAAAGGTAATATTATTGTTTTAGGTCTACTTCAGTCTGTTATTGCAATTCATATTGTTATTTATGTTGCTCGAATCATAATGTGCTTTTGGCTTGTGAAACTGTTTTAGTACGTGGAATGTGATATAGAGTTGTCTAGATGTATCTCATTCTTGTTTAATAAGTGTATTGAAGCTTTTAAAATGCTTGTCTGATTGGGAGGAGACCTACTCTATGCCTATGGTTACTATTTTATTGGTTTTTCCTTTGATTTTGAGGTGTTCAAGTTTGGTTATGAGTTTTAAGGCCTTTAATAGTGGTAGCCTGTTGTTGTTTGAGGGATGAGATGCTTTGAATAGCCTTAGACATGGATAGAAGGGCTTGTTTGTGTCCTGAATTTACTGTTCCATTGATTTTTAGTCTAAGGTTTTGATTTGATCATATAAGTCTGCTATGTGATTTCTGTGAAGTTTTTGTATGGTGTTAAAGGCTATGGAACTACTTTCTCTGATTTTTGTTATGCTGTCGTTAGTTTTATTGAGCCACGAAGGCTTGCGGCCTTGTTTGAGACTGTTTTGTATCTAAAGGGTAGTCATCTTAGGTGAAAACAATTTTGGGAGTTTAAAGGAAGAGTGATTTTCCCTTCTACTTGTTACTACTGATGGTCAAAGTTGTCTTAAAAAATGACATGAGATATCTTAAAAGGTTTGAGAGTCTTTAGGAAGAAACAAAAAAATATAATTTTTTTTTTTAATATTGGTAAGCTGGGCTTAGGTCTGTTTGTGTTTCCTGTGAATCCCTTGTTGGTTTTAAGACTAAGGTTGGGAACCTGATGAGTGTTTAATCTTGAAGTGAAGACTGTTGTGAACTTAAAAAATGAATTTAGAACTTGGAAATAGGTCCTGTGTGGTTCTGTGTTGCCTTGTATATTTTTGAACTAGAAGAGATCTAAAACTTTGCTTGGTGTGTTTGTATTGAGCCCATCTTCATAACCTGAGAATGTTGCTCTCAATATCTGCTACATGAACTTGTAAAAATGGCTCATTTTTTACTAAGATGTTGAAGACCTTTTTTCTTTTCCCCTAAAAGTTGTTTGTTTGAACTCTGAGTGTTGATATGAGAAATTTGCTAGTTCTGAGAATCTCCAAAATAAACTTTAACTTCCTTGCTCTTAACTCTGAGACCTTGAAAGATGCTGAAAAGGAATTTATTGTTTTATGGTAACTATTTGTTTGACTTATACTGTGATTTGCCTTGTGAACCTTGTTAGCCATTTGAAATCTAAGTTGACTCCTTTAAATTTGCTTAGTTGCATTATGACATTGTTAAGCTAGATACTTATTGAAAGAAAGGACCTAAGAGACTTGTAATTTGTCTTGTAAGATTTTTTTTCTTTTAAAGAGTCTAGATGTCTGAACATGGTGTGATTGCAGATCCGTCTCTTTCTGGGAGTTTGTTAAGGGGAATAAGGAATAAGATGTGTAAGAAAGTAGTGTTCTTAACTTGAAACTGGAGTAACAGGGTCTGGGGGTGCCTAGTTTGTGGGTTTTGACTTGTTTGTGTCTTGTGGATCACTGCTCTGTCCCCCTATTGGCTTCTTGTTTGTCATGTTCATGTTGGTCTGCCGTTAGCAACTTGTATTTGATACTTATATTGCTTACAGGCTGCTTGTTTCTCTTTGCCTAGTATGATTACATAATGGTCTAAGTGTGGGGATTTTAAGCTAAGGCTGAGGCAATTCCAAATGTTTGAGTGTGGTACTTGCTTTTGTGATGCACCTCCCTCCTGTCATTTGCTTATGTATTCTGAGACCACCCCCCCCCCCCCAATATGTGTTCTTGCTCCCTATTTGTTTGGTGATACACCTCCCTCCTGTCACTTGCTTGTGTTGTCTAGGATTTCCCCATGTGCATACTTGTTCCCTACTTGTTTTGTGATACATCTCCCTTCTGTCATTTGCTTGTGTTGTCTAGGATTGCCTCATTTGCATACTTGTTCCCTATTTGTTTGTGATACACCTCCCTCCTGACATTTGTTTATGTAGTTTGAGATTGCCTATTATGCATTCTTGATCCCTATTAGCTTGTTTTGAGACTGAACCATGACTGATACATTGTTGAAAGACCTAAGGTAGTATCATGTTCCTTCTTTGATGTTTTTGGAACTCCTGAACTATTAAGTGCCTTTGTTTGAACTCCTCCCTTTGGCCATGTTTAGGCTTAACTATACTTGATAAACCTGCATACGTGTCCTTTGAGTATTTGAACTTGCTTAAAGCTAAAACTAGCCTTAAATAACTCATTACCCTATTGTTTGATTCTGTAACTTGCCTAAATGACAAATATGATTAAAAAATGACCTTTAGAAACCGATTTGAATCCCTCTTGGTTAAAATGAATTCTTTAGTCAGGCCAATCCTCTATCTTGCTTGTTATTGCTCACTGATTCTGTTGAAAGCCAAGTAGGACCTAGTGTTGAGTGTTGTTGACCATTTTACCTCATTCTTTGCACTGAATGATCTGATTGTTCTGCACTTCCTATTTGTTCATTGTTGTTACTTGCTCCTATGCCATTTTGACACTCAATATGACCATATAGTTTAAGTCATATGGCTTAGACCTGTTGGGATATCTGTGTTACTTAGCTACTGCTTTTCTTCCTTCTTTGAATTATTTGAGTCAAGTCTTCATCAACTAGTTCTTAGGGATGGTTTTAGAGTTTTTGAGTTAAAGAATTCTTTGAAATCCTTATGACATTGAATGGATCACTTAGTAGTATTAATGAGAATTCTGGAGACTTCTTTGCTTTTAAAACCATACTAAAATTCTAAGATTAAGCTGAAAAATTGAAATGTTTGGAAGCTTTGGGACAGTTGTAGCCGTGGGAATAAAATTTGGTTAGATAAATGAAGTGTATATCAAGTATATGGAGGGTATGCAACACTGTTTTGCTCTCCTAGGTATGTATATTTGAGGTATATCTTGTGTATAATATGGTTCTTACACTTAGTTGGAAATGTGGGAAGGTTGTAGTTGGGCCTTTGATTCTAGGCTGCATCTCTTTTAGTCCTTTAGACCTCCTTGCGTGTTCTGCACTCGCCTTTTGAGCCTTTCCTTGGGCTTTTCTTTTATGATATTGTTTATAGTTTGGGTTATTGATGAGGGCTCGGCCCAAGTCGACGTAATTAAATTTTTTAGCTTTGTAATTTATTCAGTTCTTAGCTATGTTGAGTAGTATACTAATATTGTGCATACCCGTTTTGCTTTGTCCACTCAAACTCGTTGGTAGGCCCCAACGAGGCCTACCGATGTATCTAGATCGAGTCAACCTGATACGAATCGATTTGGGGAAAACACCAAATCAAAACCTAAACGCGGAATTGAGGATAAACAAGAAATTGGGGATGAGAATTGAAGAAAAGGGATGAGAAATAGAGAGATAGAAACTAGACCCTAATGATAATGAATCTATGGACAAACCTAAGTATATGAAACCTAGATCCTTCCAATCGGATTCAATCAATAGAACCTAAGCTATTTGAAATCAAGACAAGGGAGATTCAATTGAAATCCACAAATGAACAACCAACACAAATCAATGGAAAAATGGTTCACAAAACCAACAATGGAATCCACCATTAACTAAGCTAACCTAAACAAACTATCACTCCTTAGAGTATTCAATACATAATTCATCCAATCTAAAATCGAGTAATGAAATGAAAGACAAGCTATATATACAAGCTAAGTAAAGAAGACTAATAGGCAATTACAATGCTACCCTTAATGAAGATATGAAGATGCTTATAAACACCAAGAACACCCAAAACTCAATCTATGCCCAAATCAACTTATTTTTCTCTCAAAATTTCAAATTTAACTCCCCTTAACTAGGAGAACAACCCCAACAAAAATTAGCTCCAAATAAACTCCGAATCACTAAACCACTTTGTTAGTTTCTAAACTTTGCAAGAACACCTATGAAGATATGAAGATGCTCAAGTATTTTCAAATTATCTTCAAATCAACTTGTTTTTGCACCAAAATCCGGATCTAAGCTTCCCTCAACTAAGAGAACAAAGCCCAACACCAATTGAAGCCAATTTCTCCTTCAATCACCAAGACCCACTTTCAAGCTTCAACAATGGTAGAATCTTCAAAACACCTTTAAATGCCACGAAATTTGAAACCTAGGGATTTTTAATATCAAGGAACTCAAATTTGACCTCAAATCCACTAAAAAAACTACAACAAATTTTCGGATTTTTTTTTTTTTTTTTTTTTTTTGGGAATTTCGAATTTTTTTTTTTTTTTTTTTGGATTTTCAAAATTCAAACCTAGGATTGAGGATTGTAGAAACAACACTCTAGCCTAAGCTCTGATACCAAATGATACGAATCGATTTGGGGAAAACACCAAATCAAAACCTAAACGCGGAATTAAGGATAAACAAGAAATTGGGGATGAGAATTGAAGAAAAAGGGATGAGAAATAGAGAGATAGAAACTAGACCCTAATGATAATGAATCTATGGACAAACCTAAGTATATGAAACCTAGATCCTTCCAATCGGATTCAATCAATAGAACCTAAGCCATTTGAAATCAAGACAAGGGAGATTCAATTGAAATCCACAAATGAACAACCCTTCATGAAATTAATGGAAAAATGGTTCACAAACCAACAATGGAATCCACCATTAACTAAGCTAACCCTAAACAAACTATCACTCCTTAGAGTATTCAATACATAATTCATCCAATCTAAAATCTCAAATGAAAGACAAGCTATATATACAAGCTAAGTAAAGAAGACTAATATGCAATTACAATGCTACCCTTAATGAAGTAAGGGCCTTGTTTGGCTAGTCTTCTTAGTGTAGTCTTCAATTCAAGAAAATTCAATGGCCAAACACGCCCCTCCTTGCATAGATGACCCTCTAATCAACCTTGCATGCATGGCCTTCTTGCAAGCATAATCTTTTTGCACAAACAGCCAACTCCCGACCTTGTCCAAGTTTGCACATGTAGCCAATTTGCGTAAATGTCCCTATTTGCACGTTTGGCCACTTTGCGCATTTGGTCCCCTTTCTAGTAGCTTCTTCTTCAAGCCTCCAAGCCACCTCCCACATATCATAGGCCTCATTGTGGGGGCTTGTATGGGCCTCCAAAGGCCTTCAACACCATCCTTATCATCCATGCCGCTTGTAGAGCTTGAAGTTTCATATCTTGGCCTTGGATGTTAGTCTTGAAATGAGGTGTGCCAAGTAGGATCGTATCACAACCTCTCTTGGAGCATAGTATGGAGCATACGTAACTTCGGTCCCTACGGATACCTTGTTGCCTATTTATTTCTAATTGGGCTTCGTCGGCCCAATGCCTTTATTTCTTTATTTATGCATTGAAATTCGGTACTTGCGTATTTATTTATAAATTGGAACCCTTAAGGTTATCCCACATTTAAAGTCGGATAAACTTGATTTTAAAATCACACAAAACTGATTTTTGAAACTTTGATATAGCTTGTAACTTCAAATGATTCGATTTTGTATAATTTGGACCAAAAATGATCAATTTAGTAAATAAGGGACTGATTTGAATAATTTTAAGACCTGTGGACTGGTATGAATTTATGGACTATGCGGATTTCTTATGGACTTATGGGCAGATTTGGACCAATATTCAAGCTTGAGGGACTAATTTTAATTCGTTAGACTTAGGCTAAAGAAAAATATAAAATAATTTGGCTCAAACTTATAGAAGCTAGAAATAAAATATGGACTCTATATATATATATATATATATATATATATATATATATATATTATATTATATATACTATATAAACTATATATTCAACCAATTTTCCTAAAACTATTTCCTATACTTTAACGATTTTTTCAAAATCGTCTTTTGGGTGGACTCACGTAAGGTCCTACTTAGGCTAAGAGCCTTCGGGTATTAGTCTAAGGGTTCTAGTCCGACACCCCAAACGCCCAATTTGGGCAAAATTTTACCACTTTTGATTCTTGAAACGTACTATTTTGCATAAATGACTAATATTTGTAGAAATATTAAACGTAAAACTATTTTTATCACAAACCAATTTATATCTATATGAACATATTATTAGAACCCGTAGGTAAACCGCTATTGAGCGGATCCTTAATACCAGGGTGGCTAACACCTTCCCCGGGGGATTACCAGAACCCTTACCCATACTTTGGTTAGATTAGGTTTCTTTTAAAATTTAACCGTTTTAAATGAACCCTTTTCGAATTGGTTTTTCCTAATTTCCTAAAAATTAGGTGGCGACTCTAAAAAATAAAGTCCATTTAGAGTACCATTAAGTAGAAGTATATTTTTTTCCTTTTCCCGGTACGATTGACAACCGTACTTCCCCTGGACACTTTCCTTTTTAAATGAGGCAAGTGCAAATACAAAATGAAAAAAATATGACACGCTACAAGTACCTCTTTTCATCCACAGACAGTTGGACAAGCCGAGCGTACTATACAGACCCTTGAGGATACGCTGAGACCTTATGTACTTGATTTTCAAGGTACCTGGGATGATCATTTGCCGCTTACTGAGTTTGCATATAATAACAGTTACCATTCCAGTGTCCAGATGGCTCCATATGAGGCTTTATATGGACGGAGATGTAGATCCCCTATAGGATGGTTTGATGTTGCAGAAAATCAGTTAGTTGGTCCAGATTTGATACAGCAAGCAGTTGACAAAGTGAAAGTAATTCAAGAAAGATTACTAGCAGCTCAGAGTCGACAAAAATCCTATGCAGATAATCGACGACACAAGCTGGAATTTGAAGTAGGCGATTGGGTTTTCCTGAAAATTTCGCCTATGAAGGGAGTGATGAGATTTGGCAAGAAAGGTAAGTTGAGCCCTCAGCATATCGGACCATACAGAATAATTCATACAGTGGGTAAAGTGGCATATGAGTTAGAGCTATCTTCTGTGTTGGAGTCTGTACATCCGGTATTTCATGTATCTATGCTCCGTAAGTGTATAGGAGATCCCTCCAGAATTGAACCAGTGGATGATGTCCAGGTGACCGAGCAGTTATCCTATGAGGAGACCCCGATGGCTGTATTAGATAGACAGGTTCGTCGATTGCGAACTAAGGATGTGGCTTCTGTTAAAGTACTCTGGAGAAATAATAATATCGAAGAAATGACTTGGGAAGCTGAAGAGGAGATGAAGGCTAAGTACCCGCACTTATTTCCGTTGTTCCAGGAGGCTCAGTCTAAAGCATCATTTTCCCCAGGTATTGGTTTTATTTATGGTTATTGTGATTGGTCGTATGGGGACAAGGTATTGTATATCATAGCATGTAGCCCTGTGTGGCATTATTTTGGGTTGCTATGCAGGCTAGATTGGTATATTTACAGGAGAAACTCTGGCGAATTTCTATAGAATCCCTAAGGATCTACCATTCGAGGACGAATGTTTTTTAGGGGTGGAGAATGTTACACCCTGTGGTTTTGTTCCTTGAGATTCGACGTGCATTAGTGGTAATAATCTTGGACATGGGGTTTACAAGGTTAAATAAGATTGGACAAGTTTATCTCATAGTTATTAAGGGTTAAGTTCATGTTTAGCAGGTATTGGACAAATTAAAAGTTGAGCAAATTGAAAAGAAAATGTTTCAGGGGAAGTAAATTTCTACGGCCTGTTATACGGACCGTATAATGTTTTACGGGCCGTATAACTGGCTGACCTCCTCCATAAATTGGTTCCAGAGAGGGTGAACCACTTGTCAGATTTTACAGACCAATTATACGGACCGTATAATGTTCTAAGGGCCGTAAAATTGGCCGGCCCCCAGCGTAAAGTGATTCCAGAATCGGGAATCACTTGTCAGGTTTTACGGTCCAATTATACGGACCGTATCAATTTTTAAGGTCTGTATAGTTTACCGTAAAATCGAGTCGACCCTTTTTTTAATTTTTAATATATATCCGACCCTCCTTCATTTTATTCATTTCCATCATTTCCCAACTCCATGAGAGCTCTAGAAACTTCTTTTAGCCGTAGCTAATCAAAACCCAAGTGAAATTAAGGGTCAAGAGGCATAAATCAAGAGAATCAAGTGTTGGGAATCTCACTAGGTTGGCAGAACCAAGATTTTCTTTGTTGTTGAAGTTGCGGTTTCACTCAAGTGGATATTTTCTTTATTTCCATGTGGAACAACTTGATTGAGAAAAGGAAGTAAAAGAGGAAGTTCAAGTGAGGGTTTGATAATAGTTGAGTGATAAATTGACTTGAGTTGTTAATGTTGGATATTTTGAGTATAATCTTGCTATGAATGCCAGTAATGATGATGAGGAAGGTTGGTATACGAGTGGATATAGTATTGTGTTGAAATTGTTGTTATGTATTGATTATGAAAAAGGAGTTTCGGGCATCAAATGAAGTCTCTTGATTATTGAATGGGTGATAATGTTATTGTTTGATTGGGAGCTATTTTATGATATAGTGGAAGTCAATAAGATAGGGGAAATCTTTGCCCAAATTTCGTTAATTCGTTAAATTATGCTAGTTTGGACTTAAGAGTGTTTCAAAACTTAACCTTAGTATGATCCTTTTGAATATAGACTTCGCTAACGTGGAACGGAAACGTTAAGCGATTAAGGAGACGTTAAGGTATGTTACCGCTAACCCTTCTTTCATTTTGGCATGATCTTGAGATATGAACCAACCAGCAAGTAAACGAGCTTTCATATTACTCTACTCTTAGAAGCACTAGGGGTACTTCAGTTTTGATGTTCCTATACCCCGCTATGATTGTTCCTTCTGTTCATGGGTTTTGAGATTTCTTATAGTGATGATGTTAGCTCAAAAGATGTTCATCGAAGGTAGTACGACCTTATATCACTCCGAGAGTTCTATGTATTCAGTTTATTCATGCATTGCATTTATATATTTATATGCACATTGACCTATGACCAGAAGGCATTATATTCGCGTATATTATATGTATATGGGAACAGGGATAGGCGTTATATACGCATTACCACCTGATCAGCTAGTGCACAGAGATGATGATATATGGATCGGGTTGCACATTCCGCAGCAATACATATGATGATGATATATGGGTCGGGTCGTACGTGCCTCGACACTAACATATGATATATGGATTGGGCCATGCGTTCCTCGGTGCTAACAGTTATATTATGACCTATGCATATCATACGCCCTGCGAGGCACTTTCATGTTATACAGATGTTCCAGATGTTCAGTTACAGATGTATTCAGATATGGAGATTTAGCTTTCCTATTTCAGATGTTTCTCCTGATTCTTATGTACTTGATGGTCTTATGCCTTTCATACTCAGTACATTGTCTGTACTGACTCCCCTATTGCTTGGGGGGCTGCGTTCATGCCCGCAGGTGCAGGTAGGCAAACAGGCGGTCCGGCTCAGTGGGACCTTCACTCAGCAGTAGTTGGTGCGCTCCATTTGATTTGGAGCTACAGTCTACGTTGGTATGCCATTCTTTTGAGATGTATATGCATATGGATATGACGGGGCCCTATCCAGTCCTTTCTACGATTTTCTATTCCATTAGAGGTCTATAGACAATTGTATGTATGTGGTAGATGATGTAGCCTTGTCGGCTCCTATTCTTTTGTGTACATCTTATGTGGTAGCCTAGACGGCTTGCCTTTGTTCTTTCAGTATATATATATGTACAGTTTGTACAGAGTTCATGATGTCATCCTCTCATGAGTTAGTGTAGCTCAGAGTGAATGATTTGTGGGCCCTTGTGATCCATATACGAGTATAGGGGTGTTTGGTCACTGGAGATCAGGCACTCGTAACGACTCACCGGCATGGATCGTGGCATTGTGGACCAAATTCTCCAATTCAAACTTGTACGCATCGCATTCTTCTATGTCATGCCCAAAGCTCCAGAGTGGTACAGACAGATCTTGTGACGGCCAACTCCTTCAGTTTGAGCCGTTCTGGTTCTGATGGGGCTAATCTTCCCAATGCTAACCAACTTCTGGAAGATCTTTGGCATAAGAGTCCCTAAACACTGTAAAGTCATAGTACCAAATATAAATATTCAGCGTAATCCCTTCAGTTGGTGTAATGTTGTTATGGACCAAAAGCGAATGCGGCCCCCACATCTTAGTGATGCTTTTCTCATCTATCAACTTGATGAGTCTTTTCTTAAAACCCAAACATTCATTGATGGTGTGTCCTGCCTGATCCTGGTGATAAGGGCATCTCTTGTGTGCGAAGATCGAAGCACATGGTGGCAACCCGTTGAAGCAAATACTGACGATCCCTTTGCTTCGAAACTTGATCATCATCTCCTCACTCATAATGTGTTTAGGCGAGACGCGGTAGGGACAATCCAACGCCTTAATCGCAATAGCCCACCATTCGGACGAAGCTGGTCGGACATACCCTATTCGCTCCTCGGGCTCTTCCTTAGGGCTTGATGGTGTAGCAGAAGTTCCTTCCTCTTTTGGGCTTGACGGTGCAGTGGATATTCCTTCCCTTTTTGGGCTTGATGGTGCGCTGAGATAGCCTCCCTTGATGGCCATGTAGGCTCTCGCAGGTCCGACTCCATTTCTTCTTCCTCGAACTTCTCCATTACCAGGATGTGTTGACACTCGATGTTTGCCCTCCAAAATTCAAATTAACTAATCAAGATTCTTGAATCACAAACAGAGAAATAATTATTCAGAAAAAGAGCAAAAATACTTTTAGTGCTATTTAGGCCATTTCATCTGGCAAAATACCTTGAGATATATTATGTATACTTTTACATATAATTTCAAGTGTTAATTATGTCTATCATATCAATTTGAAATCAGTTTATATCAGAAACAATTACTTCAATTAAGTATGTATTGTTAAATTACTATAATTAGTACGTTACTACATATAAATATTCTACTCTATTAAAATCAAGAAGCTTAATTAATTAATTGAACAATTAATTCATCTCAAATTGGTTATTTAGACGAAGTTTGGTTATAATTGAACATACAAAAGACTATGTCTTAAATCCCAATTCTAGCTATCTTTAATACTCTCAAACCATCCCTCATTTTGCTAACCCAATTTATCCAAAAGATGGACAGCCCAGTCCAATAACCCCATCAACCCGGCCCACAAATTTTAAACCCCTAAATATTCCCTTTGTCAACAAAAGAAAATCAGAAGTCCAAGAAAATGAACCAAACGAACCCTAAGGTCTTCAACAAGCTTTTTTTTTTCTTTTTTTTTTTTTTGGGAAAGCTTCAGACACTTTTGTTATTCCCAGACCTTGTTTAGACATTTTGGACAAAGAATCCAATGCAATTTGTTTTCTTCTTCAATATTGCAAACAGTAACTCTTGACTTTGTCTCAATTTCGTTTTGATTTTTCCTCTTCTTGCAAGTACAAATTGATTCTTCTTTACGGCTGTCCAGTTTGGAATTCGAATTCTTAAAAGGATTTCATTCAAGTAAAAGTCCCACATCGTTGGTTTCACTAAATTTTGAACATTTTTGGGTTCTATAAATAGAACCCATTCCCTTCATTTTAAAGGACAGTTCAAGAGGCCAAAAATTGGTCTTTACACCTCAAATGGGTTTTTGACAACCCCAAGAGCTTGAACACTCAAAAAACTCGGCTAAGCCTTGAGTTTAGAGGAAGTTCTTCCTCAAAGTTAAATTTTGGTTTTTTTTTTCGAGTCGTCGGAATAGTTTGTTCGGGTGAAAGAGTGGTGGACTCAACTCTTGTGGCCCCCATCGCTGCTCGTCCAAAAGGTAATTCTCCTTTTTATATTTGGTATTTCTGTTCATTTATGTCATATATTTGGTTTAAATTCAATTTTCTGTGAATTAGTTGTTAGTTTTGTTTGGTTATGTGAGTAAACTAAAGTAATTCTCCTCCCTCATTTCCACATTTTTTTAGTTAGTTAAGTTTCAGTCGTTTATGAAATGTTTAGCTTTTTGTTTAGTTTTGCATGTGAAGTGTAAACCGACATTCATTTCTTAGTTCCTTGGTTGATGTTTTGATTCAGTAAAATGTCTTGTTCTCTCTATGGTCGTATGTGGAGCATGAAGTAACCTTCTTTTTAATTAGTTCTGTTATAAGTTGGTTCGATTTCATGAGTTAAATGTTGCAAATTTCTTTTGGCTCCTGCATATGTGAAACATGAAGTAATTCTCCCTTTTTAATCATGTTCTCTTATGCATTCCTTTATTCTGCTCAGTTGAAATGTCAAAATGGTGTAAATGGTCGGTGTGCTTAATGCTTAATGATGAACTAGTTGTCGACATTTACTCATTTTCATGTTCGTTCCCTATTTCTCTAAATCTGTTAATATAGCTATGAGGTTTACGATTCGACATTTTCCTTTTCTTTATTTGTTGCTTCAAGTTCAGTCAATACTGATCAGTACAATATATTTTGTGTGGTATAATATTTTCAGTTAAGAATCCTTATAATTATTTGATGTTGCTAATCTAGGTTGATCGAATTTTAGAGTCCCACTTGATCACATAGTAATCTGGAAGATATGAATATGATAAGAGGAGGGGTTGCTAGTCACCCTCGAATGGCTTGAGATTTTCTGGATTTCTTTAAGTTCAAAATTGATGAATATTTTGGTACATAGTGTTCAGCAAACAGGTTAAGTGTGGAGTCATAGGTCCATTTCTATTACTTTGTTAACCAATACTTATTTGAAAGACCTAAAACTGGTATAGATTGGCTCGAATGTTTTCTCGAAATGGTTTTACCTAATGTTTCCACACTTTGAGGACTGTAATTCTTTGAATATGGGAAATTATTTACTCTAGTATATGGTTTTGCCTAGCTCACTGTCTTAAAGATTCAAAAGTAGTGCAATGTAATACCTGATGTATTGACTTCTAGTCTTAAACAATCTCTGGGTCATAATAACGATCAAACTTTTATTGTTGGTGTTAGCTAATTATTTCCTTGGTCCAATAGCATAGAGTTGGTTTGGTTATTGTACTTTTGCTTGCAAATAGTCAAGTTAGATGCTTATTCACATGTTGTAAGAGTCATTTGATTATGTCTTCAAATTAGTATAAGGATTCGACATAAATGCCATGGTTTGCAATTGGAAAAATTTGAGATTCTCGTAAGTAGGTGCTAACATGAGACTTACATAATATAAAAGTGTGTTTTCCTTTACCAATTGCGGACTGTTTAAATCTCGAGTTGGAAATCTAGAAAGTGTATTGTTGCCGACTTGTTTGGAACAGACTAGGAACTTATCATACATATGTATTTTGAGAATTGATTGTGTAGAACTCATTCAGTTTCCAAACTTCAACATTAAAAGCCAATATTGATTTTCTTTTCAAAGTGGGATTACTGGACACCTTTTGGGATGCTTTCTTCTTTAAAAGTTTTAAAGCTAACACTTTGGATGTTCTAACCTCTATTCAATATAATGATCTAATTTTTAACTTGGGCAAGTTAAGATGATAACAAAGAATGTCTCATATTTGATTTGTTCTAATAAAACCTTTGTGTCTGAATACTTATTCTTTACCCCTCTTTTTCTTTGCATGAACCGGGGAATTTCAAATCCCAAATATCCTCGAGATGCTTCGACCAACTAGCTTCTGTATTCATGAGAATATGCTGCCTGTTGCTGCTGCTTCTTTGCGCTGAACTGGTGCACCTCCAAGGCAAACAGTTGTAGCATTTGAGGCTTAAGCCTGTTTCTATATTTGTCGTATGCCTGAGCTAAGTTGCTGCTGCCTTTTGGACGCTTTGCTGACTAAGTTTGGACCATGAGCTGCTGCGTTCTTTAGGCCCTTTGATATTGCGTTTGAACAGATGATCACTGCTGCACCTGAGGCAGCCACTATGGCATTTTCGGGCCATTTGTTGCTGTATCTTTGAGTCCTTTGCTGCTGCATTTCTTGCCAAACTGCTGCTGTGTTTTTGGGCAAAAAAATTGCTACTTTGCTGCACTCGGTTGCTGATTTCTGATGGAATGTTTGGCTATGTTATTGGCCCACCGGAGTTACTTTCCTAAGGCAGTGTTGCTACACTATAAGGGTACTTCATTTCTGCCTTTGAGGGCAGATTCCTACTGCTTTTGAATGGGTTGATTGCTCTGTTCTCAGTCCCATCTGCCGTTAAAAATGATTGTTGCTGTCTTGTTTGATGAGCTACTATTTTTGTTAAAGAAGAACAAATGCTACCTTTTGATGAACGAACTAATTTGAACTTGATACTAAGATGAACTAATTTGAAGAGTTGTTTAACTTGAGGCCTCCCTTTTAAAAGAACAGATTTCTATACTTGATTGAAAGTTTACTGATTTGAATACTTAACTTGAGAATGCCTAGTCCGGAAAGGTTCTATCCCTTGGTAGGCAATGATGATCATAGTCTAGTTCTAAGATAGGAACCAACATGCGCTTGGCGAGGCAATAGAATGACTGGCGGGTCGCTATTTCGCAGCCATGACATGTTCAGGGGTCCTTTTTCCCATATTTGAAAGAAGCATGATTCTGAGCCTTTAGTAATCAAAGCTCCCACAGTTTGATGCGAAACCGAGGGATATTATATTTATATTCATAAACGTCACCCCGTGGGGTGGCGTATCCTTTTTTACTAATCATTCTCGTTTCTATTCTTGCGAGGTACGAATAAACAAGTTCGGGGAATACTACAAGGACGAATATTGCACAATTGGAGGATACATATGGAATCCAAGCAATATGGAATGACAAGAAGAGAAGTAGTAGGAGATAAGGCAAATACTTGGACATTTGGAGCTTTCAAACAAAGAATAAAGGAAGAGCGGAATTGCAACAAAAGGTCCAAGAAGGCGAGGAGATAGGCTTATCCGATTAACCTTTCTCCACCTTCATTCTCTCCCTCCCTTTAGTTATTTTGAAAATATTCTGTTTACTTGTTTTATTTAAGTATTGTTGGAACCTTTTTCGTTTAGAACTTAAGATTTAGAGTTGCCAAAACTGATTTTCAAAGGCATGTATAAAACAGATGTGAAATACGAATTACTATTAATATAAGCTTGCTTTTCATAATTTGACTCTAAAATGGGGTTGATGTATTAACTTTGAGAGTTTGAACATAAATGACTTGGATTTAAGAACTAAATTGAATTTAAGGAAGGATGAGAGATTAGAAACAGATAAGGTGAACCTACGAGGATTATAATGGTATGTCCTAATAAAAGGGAGAACTTTACTTGAAAAACAGAAGATTTTTAAAGGACTTTTAAATGGTAGGTTTATGTGGTGTTCTACTTAAGTAGAGCGCCCTCGGGTCTTAACCTAAGTGTCCAAGCCCAAAACTCAACACCCAAGATGTGATATTTTGCTTAAATGACATTCATAATGTTTCTTTATTCATATGCATTTCATGTTTGATTTTAAGTCTCGAATGAGACAAATGAAAAGGGGGAGAAGTTCTCATTTTGAACTAAAAGTTGCTCTGAAAAGAGTCTTTTGATGTTTTTCAAAGATTATTATGCATTTGCATACCTCTATGCATGTACATATGTATCGCATGATTTCATGGGGCATATGGAAAAGGGATAAGGCGTTATATACGCAAATCACCTGATCAGCTTGTATATGATGATAGAGATGCCCGAAGGGGCTGCCCGATGGGGCATTATGATATGATGCCCGACGGGGTGAAGCTCGAAGGAGCAAATGGGTAAAGGTGCATATACATACATACATGTTTTCAAAAGTGCATTATGCTATTATGCCCGAAGGGGCCACGAGCAGTGCGAAGCCATGCATTATATACATATATACTCATGATATATTAAAAACTCATACGCATACATGATTGTTAGTGTTGGTCACAGGTACAGATTGAGTCCGTTACTCTTTTATCATCCGAGTCGAGATATATTATTTTAGTTCTGCCTTACATACTCGGTACATTATTCGTACTGGCGTCTCTTTTCCTGGGGGCGCTGCGTTTCATGCCACGCAAGTGTATACAGATGAGTAGAAAACATTGGCTATAGGATATTCCCAGGCTATCAGCTGGATTGGTGAGCTCCATCTCATTTCGGAGTGTTGCCGAGTCAGAGTACTTATGTTATGGTATCTCATGTATGTTAGAGACTTTTGCAGATAGTGTCCTGTGGATAGTGCGTTGAGATGTCGACAGTGGTGTAAAGCGGAAATATAGGTCGATGTGTTTTTATGCTGTATTTTTAAAGATTTTATTGTGACTAAAGGTTTTCTTTGAACTAACGATAAAGGAGAAGTCCCTGATTTGACGAAAGAGTTTTATTGAAATTTTTTTTTTACCTGACGGAAGCGTCATTTCATGGATTAAAGGTTCGCAAAAAGTTGTGACTCCTGGATGGAATAGTAGTAGGGTACTCAGCCGAGTAAGGTCTTGGGTGTCAGTCGCGGCCCTCCTATTTGGGTCATGACAGAAGTGGTATCAGAGCAATTCGTCCTAGGGGTTGTCTGCAAAGTCGCATCCAGTAGAGTCTTGTTTATGGTGTGTTGCGCGCCACATTTATAAACGAGTGAGGCTACGGGGCATTTAGGATGGTTACCCTTCTTTCATATCTAAGATCGTACGATGAGAGCCAAGTCATAGGAAGTGAAATTCCTTGCACTAACCCTTGATTTCAGCGAAAGAATGATACTGACAAAGGAAGTAAATGATGATATTGGGATTACAGGGACAATAGAAGTTGAAGGAATCAGCACAGAGGTAAGTTTCGTCCTCTTTGCATTTCTATTCTATATTGAGAGCCATGTATGGATAAGGTGTGCTAAGTATGTATATAATTGGCTTTGGGAGGTACTGTATGTATTTTCTGGGCTGGGTGCAGGTCTTGGATAGTAAGAAATATAAGGGACACTCTGCTTAAATTTTCCTAAATATTTAAGGACAAGGACCAAAGAAGGACAATGACCAAAGATTTAGGAGATCACGAAGATTATACATCTATGATTATTACAGATTGATTAATGGGAAAGTATGGGACAATATGATATGGAATTGATTATATATTAAGGTTGAGTTAAAGAATGTCATAAAGATATGGGTCGTTCCTGTTATACTTTAGGATACTGGAGATATTAAGATGATTTTATATAAGTTAGATTAGTGAATTGGGGTTACTTAGTTCCTACAGATCGCGAGTTGTTGGTAAAACGAAGTATAGTTAGAACTTATGTTTTCCATTAATGCAGAGATGATTACATTGAGCAGAGCTACGACTAGTTAGAGAGTTAACACGATTTCAGAGCGAGGGTTATGAGGGTATTAAGAGGCAAGTTATGAGATTTAAAGGTCAGTAAGGTAAAAATGAGGAAGATATGAGCTATTGGAGTACATGAGATCATAATTGGCTCAGACCTCAGTTAACAGGCCAGAAGTGCCGTGGTTCGGTATCCAAGTATGTTAGTGATTTCTTCAGAAGCATGTTTCCCGACTTATGAGTTTCAAGAGCAAAGAGATTGGCTACGAGAGTAGAGAAAGTTTTGTAAACCTATGATGTTAGTAAATTCAATAGAAGGGCTATAAAGGGTATGAGCGGATCTAAACAGGTTAAAAGTCGGGGAATGGACAACAAGATTTCGGGAAGGACAGAAGTAAGCGTAGGAAAGAGCGAGTAAATAACAACTAGAGACCTGTTATGGCGATGGTAGGATTAAATGCGATATGTTAACGGGAAGAATGATTCGATAAGGGGATGTACCAGAGAATGGGATCAGGGATAGAGTACAAGGGACGAATGTTCCTAAAGGGGGAAGGATGTTACATTCCGAAAAATTTCGTGTTACCAAGACTGTAGACGGCTTAGTATGAGCTCAAAGGAGAGAAAAGTTATACAAGGATCAGGGATGAAGATTATATGATCTGAGTATAAGAATATATATATATATATATATATCCCTTGTAATATATATAAGAATCAGTTAACACGTTACTTGATGAATAGCCCTTGTAACCGTAAGTTAAGGTGGGGTCCACATGTCGGGGTTTAATAAAGGACATATGAAAAGTGATATGAGTAGTACATGAGAAGTTGAGCAAGTCTTAAGAAGGACCCTTAAGCCAAATATGCATAAGCCCTCGGAAGGATGATTTAAGGATACGTTTTCAGATGATCTGACTTGGAGGGGCCAAAACGCTATTATAAGTTTGGAATTTGGAAATACACCAATATCCAGTTCAAAAGTTATGGCCATTTTAAGATAAAGATTCCAAGCTGCCAAATGGCTTCCGCGCGTCCCACTTGAGAAGGTCCGTGGAACCGGCTTATGAGGGGTATAAATACCCCATTAACTCCATTTTTTCAGAATTTTACATTCTCAATAGTCCTAGAAAATTCTCAACACAACCCTCAAACATTTATAGCCCATTAAATCAAGAATTTAACAAGATTACACCAAACTAGTCCATGAAAGGTAATTGTTCTTGCTTCTACTTGATGTTGTGGTAAGTTTGGTCTTGAAGAAAGTTGGTGTGGCTGAATTTATTCAAGCATAAGGTATGTGCTTCATCCTATCTCTTATGTTGAGTTGATTTGAAGGTTTAGCAAGTCTTAAAAGTGAAGATAGTTATGGAGGAAAAGTCATAAAATGTCGTGTTATAGTTGTTGTGTTTATGGACTGTTTCGAGCATGTTATGGCAGTGTGGCTGGGCTGATTTACATGTATAGAGATGGTATCTAATGTTTTTGGTGTGTTGATGAGATTATGCTCCTTGATTGGGAAGAAAGGAAGTGTATATTGTTGTTGTATGTTGAAAAACATCGTGTGGGATGTTTTACAAAATATTTTGATATTGATAATATTGTTGTTGATGTTGATATTGTTGTTGTTGTTGTTGGTTGCCAGATTGTGATTTCGGGCTTGGCATATAAACAGGGGAGATGTTGCCCGAATTTTGACAGATTCTAAAGGAGTTTGGTTTAAGGACTTGAGATAGACATATGACGATAAGTCTAACGGTAGTATAATTTCTCTTGAATGTAGATTTGCAAGTTCGGGAGAATAAACGTTAATTCGTAGGAGATTAATCAAGTATGTTAAGGTTGTCCTTTCTTTCATTTTGGCATGATCTATGACAAGTGCGAAATGTAACGATATCCATAATGAATCCACTCCTAGATGTAGGAATCATGTCCTTATGTTTACATGGGTGTTGTCCATATCCTAAGTTCCTTGACCTCTTAAGTCCCGAAGGGGAATCCATAAGTTGTACGTTTTCATAATGATGTCTAAATCCCAAAGGGGACATTCATAAGGTTTCTTTATTCATATGCTTTTCATGTTTGTTTTTAAGTCTCGAAGGAGACAAATGAAAAGGGGGAGAAGTTCCCATTTTGAACTAAAAGTTGCTCCGAAAGGAGTCTTTTGATGTTTTACAAAGATTTCTGTGCTGCCTTACATACTCCGTGCATTATTCGTACTGACGTCCCTTTGCCTGGGGGCGCTGCGTTTCATGCCACGCAGGTGTATACAGATGAGTAGAAGACATTGGCTATAGGATGTTCCCAGGCTATCAGCTGGATTGGTGAGCTCCATCTCAGTTCGGAGTGTTGCCGAGTCAGAGTACTTATGTTATGGTATCTCGTGTATGTTAGAGACTTTTGCAGACAGTGTCCTGTGGATAGTGCGTCGAGATGTCGACAGTGGTGTAAAGTAACCATATAGATCGATGTGTTTTTATGCTTTATTTTTAAAGATTTTATTGTGACTAAAGGTTTTCTTTGAATTAACGATAAGGGAGAAGTCCCTAACTTGACGAAAGAGTTTTATTGAAAAGTTTTTTTTTTTTTACCTAACGGAAGCGTCATTTCGTAGATTAAAGGTTCACAAAAAGTTGTGACTCCTGGATGGAATAGTAGTAGGGTACTCAGCCGAGTAAGGTCTTGGGTGTCAGTCGCGGCCCTCCGGTTTGGGTCGTGACAACTTTTGCTTGCAAATAGTCAAGTTAGATGCTTATTCACATATTGCAAGAGTCATTTGTTTATGTCTTCAAATTAGTATAAGGATTCGACATAAATGCCATGGTTTGCACCTTTGAAAAATTCCAGATTCTCATAAGTAGGTGCTAACATGAGACTTACATAATATAAAAGTGTCTTTTCCTTAACCTAATGCGGACTGTTTAAATCTCGAGGTAGAAATCTAGAAAGTGTATTGTTACCTACTTGTTTGGAATAGACTAGGAACTTATCATACATATGTATTTCGAGAATTGATTGTATAGAACTCATTCAGTTTCCAAACTTCAACATTAAAAGCCAATATTGATTTTCTTTTCAAAGTGGGATTACTGGACACTTTTTTGGGAAGCTTTCTTCTTTAAAAGTTTTAAAGCTAACACTTTGGATGCTCTACCCTCTATTCGATATAATGATCCAATTTTTAACTTGGGCAAGTTAAGATGATTAACATAGAATGTCTCGTGTTTGATTTGTTCTAATAAAACCTTTCTGTCTGAATACTCATTCTTTACCCCTCTTTTTCTTTGCATGAACCGGGGAATTTCAAATCCCAAATATCCTCTAGATGCTTCGACCAACTAGCTACTGTATTTATGAGAATATGCTGCATGTTGCTGTTGTTTCTTTGTGATGAACTGGTGCACCTCCCAGGCAAACAGTTGCAGCATTTGAGGCTTAAGCTTGCTACCATATTTGTCGTACACCTGAGCTAAGTTGCTGCTGCCTTTTGGCAGCTTTGCTAACTAAGTTTGGACCATGAGCTGCTGCGTTCTTTAGGCCCTTTGCTGCTGCGTTTGAGCAGATGATCACTGTTGCACCTGAGGCTGCCACTATGGCATTTTTTGGCCATTTATTGCTGTATCTTTGAGTCCTTTGCTGCTGCATTTCTAACAAAACTGCTGCTGTGTTTTTGGGCCAGAAAATTGCTACTTTGCTGCACTCGGTTGTTTATTTCTGATGGAATGTTTGGCTATGTTATTGGCCCACTGTAGTTATTTTTCCAAGGCAGTGTTGCTACACTCTAAGGGTACTTCGTTTCTGCCTTTGAGGGCAGATTCCTACTGCTTTTGAATGGGTTGATTGCTGTGTTCTCAGTCCCATCTTCCGTTAAAAATGATTGTTGTTGTCTTGTTTGATGAGCTACTATTTTTGTAAGAAGAACAGATGCTACAGTGAAGCTACCCTTTGATGACCAAACTGATTTGAACTTGATACTACGCTTGGGCCAATGAAGAGTTGTTTCACTTGAGGCCTCACTTTTAAAAGAACGGATTTCTATATTTGATTGAAAGTTTACTTATTTGAATACTTAACTTGAGAATGCCTAGTCCGGAAAGGTTCTATCCCTCAGTGGGCAATGATGATCATAGTCTAGTTATAAAATAGGAACCAACATGCACTTGGCGAGGCAATAGAATGACTGATGGGTTGCTATTTCGCACCCATGACATGTTTAGGGGACCTTTTTCCCATATTTTAAAGAAGCATGATTCTGAGTCTTTAGTAATCAAAGCTCCCACTGTTTGATGCGAAACCGAGGGATATTATATTTATATTCATAAATGTCACCCCATGGGGTGGCGTATCCTTTTTTACTAATAATTCTCGTTTCTATTCTTGCGAGGTACGAATAAACAAGTTCGGGGAATACAAGGACAAATATTGCACAATTAGAGCATACATATGAATCCAAGCAATATGGAATGACAATAAGAGAAGTAGTAGGAGACAAGGCAAAGACTTGGAAATTTGGAGCTTTCAGACGAAGAATAAAGGAAGAACGGAATTGCAACAAAAGGTCCAAGAAGGCGAGGAGATAGGCTTATTCGATTAACCTTTCTCCACCTTCATTCTCTCCCTCTCTTTAGTTATTTTGAAAATATTATGTTTACTTGTTTTATTTAAGTATTGTTGGAACCTTTATAGATTAGAACTTAAGATTTAGAGTTGCCAAAGCGATTTTCAAAGGCATGTATAAAACAGATGTGAAATACGAATTACTCTTAGTATAAGCTTGCTTTTCATAATTTGACTTTAAAATGGGGTTGATGTATTAACTTTGAGAGTTTGAACATAAATGACTTGGATTTAAGAACTAAATTGAATTTAAGGAAGGATGAGAGATTAGAAACAGATAAGGTGAACCTACGAGGATTATAATGGTATGTCCTAATAAAAGGGAGAACTTTACTTGAAAAACAGAAGATTTTTAAAGGACTTTTAAAGGGTAGGCTTATGTGCTGTTCTACTTAAGTTGAGCGCCCTCGGGTCTTAACCTAAGTGTCCAAGCCTGAAACCCGGCACCCAAGATATGATAATTTGCGTAAATGACATTCCTTATTGCGGAAATATAAACCTGAGCAATTTTTATCAAAAAAATTCATAACATTAAGGCACACTATTAGAACCCGCAGGTAACCCGCAATTGAGCGGATCCTTAATACCGGGGTGGCTAACACCTTCCCTGGGGGATCACTAGAACCCTTACCCATACTTTGGTTAGATTAGGATTCTTTTAAAATTTAACCGTTTTAAATGAACCCTTTTCGAACTGGTTTTCCTAATTTCCCAAAAATTAGGTGGCGACTCTAAAATTAGGTAGAAGTATATTTTTTCTTTTTCCTGGTACGATTGACAACCGTACTTTCCCGGGACACTTTCCTTTTTAAATGAGGCAAGTTCAAATATGAATCGGAAAATATATCGAACCTTTACAGGATGTATTTGGGAAGGATCCCTTTTCCCTTGTCCAGGACTTTCTCTCCTTGAGCTTCCATTGGTTTCTTGGGCAGGCTTCCCGCTGAATCCATTAAATCATCATCCTCCTTGATCTTGGCTTTGACCGCTTGGATCTGCTTTTCGAGATCTTGAATCTTTCGTCGAAGCAAGACCTCATTCTTTCTCATAACCTCGAGCTTGGTTCCTTTTTTTTTTGTTCATCTTCAGATTCTGAGAAGGTTGTTAGACTTAGTACGAGTAGGTTTGTTCATTGTTTTTCTTTGGGTGAGTGGGCAGTACTTGAGATCAATTAAGCATTTAAGTGAAACATATGAAAGCAAATAAGTCACACAAAGCAGTTTATAAGATTACATTACGCGCGTTCCTAAGCATACTAACCGTTTGAAACATAAACGTCCCATTTGAATCAAACCATTTCCCCATAATCATTAATGATAATATTCTCTCCTGAAGGGGTACAAAAGATAAAGTAAATACGGTGCATAAAATAAATCAGCAAAATACGGTGCATAAAATAAATCAGCAAAAGTGTCTTCCAGTGGTAGATTATAAAGCCCAATCCCGGTCGATCTTGGCTTTCTTCGCCTTTCGGAGAGTGGTCTCAATATAAAGATAGGCTGATGTCAAAGTAGCTTCCATAAATCCTTTCTATGTGAAAGTCAGTGGAGCTACATCATCGAAAGTCTTTTTCATCTGATCATCTAGCTCGATCAAACAATCATTAGTAAGCTCCAATTCATGTCTCAGACTTTCTATAACGGCTTTGTCATGCTCAATTTTCTCCAAATATTTGGTATCTTTATCGTCAGCTCTCCTCTGAACCAAACGAGCTTGAATCTCGGCTTGAGAATCCTTGTCTTGCACATAGCTGTAGAGAATAGGTCTAGGAGGGAGTGTGCCTTGCAAGTCAGCCCTCAACCAATCCTTATACTCCACAACACAACCCGGACAAAACCTATCTTCTGCTAAGGTATCGGGACCCCAAATCATTCGACCCTTCCATTCTTATATGCAATCCAAAGCCCTTGGCGGTCTATCAATGTCATAGTCAATGATAAAATCTATCATGCCTCCAATCTAGGGCACAACTTGAATTCTCCCAAATTGTCTCAAAACCCTGGTAGACGCATAAGGGTGAATACCCCGAATTCCCATAAGTGGTAAGAATGGACATTTTCTTCCCTTAACCACAACTTCACTAAACACGAAGTCATGGAACATATTGAACACTTTCTTCCTTCAATCTGGAAAAGGTGAATGTCAAACTTTGTCTGTTTTGTTCTCTGAAGTTGGGACAAAAAATCCCAAAGACCATCTTTTTCAGTCGGCTTACTTAAGTGTTGTTCACCCATAACCTTGATCATGTGCTTGAGGATCCACCATTGCAGGAGTAAGTTACAGCCTTGGAAGTATTTGTAGCGATTCCGGCAGAGGCTCAGGGCTCAGTACAAATCACCTAGTATGATTGGGGTTATGTCAAAATATTTGGTTTCTTCTTATTGGGTTATACCGTAGAAGATGGCATAGGCGACCAAAATGACTCAGGCGTCTAGGGATAAGGACCAATCTTTGGGAAAAACCATGGTTCCTAGAAAGCAAATGGAGAAAGCTAAAGGTTTGGTGGCCGTCCATTCGGCATAAGTCTTGAATTCTCCGGGATGTTCTACGAATCCATTCGGACTTCCAAACCTTTTGTATAGCTCTCTAAAGAGTATGGTGGGGCCATGGGCTCAATTGGCATGGTTCAAAGAAAGCATTTTAAAAATTTAGGAGTAAGTGGGTTTTTCTGGGATTAAAGCATTTTGGTCGAGTTTCATTCTTCTTTTCAGCCCCGAGCCTATGCTAGTCAACACATCCCTAAACTCCTCTAGGGTTGGCGTCATTTCTATGTCATCCCCGAGTTTGAAAACCATCCTATCTCTATCCCAGAAACCGGTAATTACTTCTATCAATTCCTTGCAACCTGTCATGGTCATAATGGATGTCAAATTCCCTAAATGACATGAAATCCCCTTTTTCTCCTCGGGGGGCATTTGGCCCCACTAAATATGCAGCAACTCAGGCATAGTTAAGACCATATCAAAATATAAGTTGACCGACATCTACAAAACAGAAACCAAAGTTATCACCCCCCCCCCCCCCCACTAGGCAATTGTTTCATTCATAGGTACATTACATATTTCCAAATAGTACGTAATATGAGATGCGGTGTTTTTTGGGTCATAGACCGTACTTGACACGGGATAGTCTCCCTATCGGGTTTGGATATGTCTAAAATATCCAAACCACCCAGTCTACTTCATATTTGGATTTGGCTTAGCTCTAACCTAGGCATATACAAGAGTGGCTATTTCGAATTGACCTTGGACCCGAGCGTACTACTCGGGGTGAACCATTGTCAGCCGTTGGGTGACTACATACCAACTTAATGTTCAACGTGTTCCAAAGAAGGGGTGTTTTGGGCTTTTTAGTGGAGACAAGACCGCGATCCCGCGTGTCCCCTTTGAAACCATGCTTTTTATCTAGAGTGGTGGAATTTATGATATGAGATGAGTGATAGTTATAATTGCAGAATTTAAACACATAAACAAATAAGTACAGTTAAAATCACATTATATTAAAACCCTTATGGTTAGAACCTAGAAAATCCCCAGCAGAGTCTTCATCTGTTACGGTTCGCTTTTACGTGGGTTAAGGCATAAAAGTTACTACGAGGTTGTTGGTGCTCTAATTGAATTTTAGTAATTTTAGATTCGCCACCTAATTTATTTATGGAAAACTTGGTTTAGAGATTTTTTTTCGAAATAAGTAAAAAAAAAAAAATTCGACCAAAATTCGAGGTAAGGGTTCTGGTGATCTCCTAGGGAAGGTTTTACGCACCCTAGTATTAAAGATCCGTAGAATACGGTTAACCTACGAGCTTCAGTGTGTGATTAATGCACTTATTTGTTTAAAAGTATTTAGTTTTCCGTAAAAATGTCATTTATGCATCATATCATAATTTCAAGAAAACATTCGGCAAAAAGTCCCCTTATAAAAAGGGGTTTTGGTTTGAAAATCCGCGTAAGTGTTCACTCACTTTATTGCCGGAGTAGGACACACCGGGATTTCTGCCGAGTAGATTCACTACTAATCTAGTCCTAATAAATTGAGTTTAGTTCTTACGGGATTTATTTATATATAAAAATATGGAGTATATCTCCGGTTTTTATTTATATATATATATATATATATATATATATATATATATATATATATATATATATATATATATATATAAAGAAAATCACAAGTGTTAGATCAAGTCCGGTTTTTAACATTGAAGCCCACCAGGTCAATACTATTCGAAATCCAAATCCATCTCCCCTTCGAGTTTATTCCAATAAGTCGGGTTCTTTTTTTTTAATTATTTTTTATCCAAATTCAGTGTTGGGCTTCGAGGCCCAAAGATTTTTCCTTTTTCTAGAATTATTTCGAAGACCAATTCTCAGGCTATCCAAACTGTTGTAAGTCTCAAAGTGTAGTTTAAAGTCCAATTTCAGAGTCAATTTTTTCCAAATGCAAACTTTCCGATAGTTCCATATTTTAATTATGGGCTTAAGACCCAAAATCCGTTATTAATCAGTTGGGAAAGAAAACACTTGTTTTATTTAACCCAAACCCGTTTAATTTAATTAGACCCCACTTCCTTGCCCTTATGCCTTCTCATGATTTTGAAACAATTTAAAACCATTCATGATTAAGTTTAAAAATGGTTATTAGCTGAGTTTAGAAATCAATTTTGTCGACTTTCCTAAATTATCTGATCATCTCCTAAGTTCTAACAATCACGTGGGTTTTAATAATTAGCACATTCAGTGTATACAATATACATGCCAGATATATCAAAAAGGAAAAAGGAGAGAGTGGAAGATGTTTGCAAAAAACCTGATGGGCCTACCTGTTACACCTCAAAAATTTCCGTGTCATTTGCGTCGTGAGTAAACTAACGTAAGCTCGGAGGTGTCATGGAACCCTTATAAGGTAAAGGAATACTATTAACAAGGGTTAAAAAAGTGTCTAAAGGTTCCGGAATCAAGCAAATCGAAGAAAATAAGTTTGTCGAAAATTTGGAAAAATTTGGCTGAATTTTGGACAGAAAATTTGGGTCAACTTCAGAGAGGTATATCTCCTAGCATATCAGGAGTTTTGAGGTGTTTCATGAGCCAAAAATGAAGTTCATCAAGTGTAGTTTCGAACGTAACAAACCGTTCGTCAATACAACATCAGAGTAGGGAGTTATTGGCATTTTAAAATGGACTATCAGAAGCCCGTGAACCTACGCGAAAATTCTAGAAGCCACTTACAAAGGCCCAACAATTTCAGCCGACTAGCCCAAAACCAAACTAGACTACTATATATACCCCTTAAGTCATCTAACTCATCTCATTTTTCACCATTTCTCATCTCCACACCTTTATAGAATCTCCCACAACATTCATCCAATCTCCAAACCCCCCTAAACATATCCCAAATCCTCTAGAATATTCTTCCAACTTCCACAACATGCACATATATTCCTGCAAGTCTATATGACAATTTTGGGTCATTTTTATTTCATTTTTAACATAGCCTCAAGTCCTAGGAAGTCCTAGAAACTTCTCCAAACATATTTTCAAGCCCAAACCAATGATCAAAGTGAAGATTAAAGTGGTTAAGGTTTCCAAGTGAGGTCTACACATGTCTCCTCTTCTTGAAGATATTTGGGTGGTTATTTTTAAGGTGGAGTAACCATGGAATTGAAGTGTTCTTGAATTTTGAGGTATCTTAGTTTCATGTTTATGAGTTTGTTTGGTAATTATGTTAAGATTTGAGGAGGAGAAAATTTGGAGGAAAAGTTCAAATTTGCATTTGATGATATTTTGAGTTGTGAATTAACTTGAGTTATAATTATTAGTATGTTTTGAGCATAGACTTGTTATGAGGGATAATAGTGAAGTTAAGGAATCGTCGTTTACGAGCGTATAAGGGTTTTATGAAGTTGTTGTTATGGAATGATTATGAAAAGAAGTTTTGGGATTGAATGGAGTATAGTTTGAATGTAATCTTTGGAGTATGGAATTGTTGATGTTTTATTGTACTTTTGGAGTTGTTTTGAAGATTAGAGGGAGTAGAAGATATAGGGGAGATGCTGCCCGAATTTTGGCAGATTTTAAGAGAATTTAATTTGGGGGCTTAAGACAAGCATATGACGATAAGCCTAACAATAGTATGAATGGTTTTATATGTAGATTATGAGACCACGAATGATCTTATGTAGATTGCAAGATGGGAAGTAAGTTGGAAAGTCGAGAAATAAGCTTCCAGGTATGTTAAGGCTGTTCCTTCTTTTCTTTGGCATGATTTATACTATTGAGCCACCTTTTAATATTCACACCAAGATGTGCTATTCATGAAGATTATACTCAGGTTACCATAACCCTAGTGTAATAATTCTCTCCAGTTAAGGACAGGTATAAGAATAGTTGGGTTATATAAGATGATAGAATGACAAAAGGAATAACTAGTGTACATGTTGTTTACAGGATATTATGTTACCTTTAAGTTATCATTATATGTTTGTATATGCCTGGCTAATGAGCCATTGAGTTGTTGCCTGGCTGATGAGCCATGGAGTTGTTACCTGACCTACGGGTCATAGAGTTGATTATACCTGACCTGTCACGACCCAACCGGAGGGCCATGATGAGTACCCGGAACTAGCCTACCGAGCACCACCTAGCATACTTCTTCTACGCTTATCGGTGGACCACATGTCTAACTTGTAATTACATAAACTGAGCGGACACAAATTCTCAGAATGAAACCCTATTCAGATAATGATCGTCAACTTCGCCTAGTATATACATGCACAAACCCACAAGGCTACAAAATTGATATACAAGCTATACACTAGGGCGGTCACAAAACTTCTACTATCCACACATGTCTACGAGCCTCTATATGGAGTACTGGAAATCATAAAGGTGAGACAAGACCCTGCCATGCCCAAAATATATACACAAAAGAAGGATACCAATAGACTACAACTCTGAAATAGTGGAGCGCTCCTGAATATCCGCTGATGAAGCTCCTAAGGGTCCAATATGTCTCCCTATCTACCTGCGGGCATGAACGCAGCGTCCACAAGCAAGTGGACGTCAGTACGAATAATGTACTGAGTATGTAAAGCATGAACAACAACATAATGAAGATATAAGAAGCAGGAGATAAAGAGATAACCAGTATACCTGATTGCCTCTTAAGGCGGATATCATGCATGCTTAACTTATCTTTTCAAAATGTCGCCCATACATATATATAGTATATTCTTTGTGGAACGTACAGCTCAATCCATGTGTATATATATTTATAATAGTGCCGAGGAACGTATAGCCCGATCCATAAATATTTGTATAATAATGCTGAGGAACATCCGATCCATATATATTTATATAATAGTGCCGAGGAACGTAAAAGCCCGATCCATATATATTTATATAATAGTACCGAGGAACGTACGGCCCGATCCTTATATATTTATATAATAGCGCCGAGGAACGTATGGCCCGATCCATATATATTTATATAATAGTGCCGAGGAATGTAGGGCCCGATCCATAGATATTTATATAATAGTGCCGAGGAACATACGACCCGATCCATATATATTTATATAATAGTGCCGAGGAATGTACGGCCCGATCCATATATATTTATATAATAGTGGTGTCAATAGCATGCATGAGAGCCCAAATAAAATGCTACTACTCTATGGGAGTGACGTAAGGTCGGTAACCTCCGACGTGTCATTATGGAATCATCACCATCACTATATCTCACCTTGAAGGAAAAACTAGCATGAGGTGGGATAAAAAATAATAAATAAAATTGGTAATCATGTGACAAGCTCAATAGCATCATGAAAACATTAAGAACTTTAAGCTTTGGCTTCTCTGGAATGGAAATTATCATCATCATTATTCTATCTCACTTTGTTGAAACCATAGCGTAAGATAAGTCCAATTATAACGAATGAAATCAAGAAGCATATGGTAAGCTCAATCATATCTGAGATCATCTCAACTTTAGACTTTGGTTCCGTTAAACATGGAGCCATCATAGTAATATTGAGAATAAAGGACTTCTAGCATTTCTAGGAGTAAAAGTAATATGGATGGCATATATGGAATCATAACATAGAAATCATGCCTTTGAAAGAAAGGGGTTAGCCTTACATACCTTTACGTCTCCTTAATTACTCAACGGTCTTGTCCCAAGTCCGCAAACTCTACATTCAAAGGGTCATGCTAAGATTAGATCTTAAAAATATGCTTGAGTTCAAACTAGAGCAACTAAAAGGGCTAACGGAATTTGGGCAGCACTTCCCCTATTTCATCAACTTCCACCATATCATAAAACAGCTCCAAAACAACAATAATAACTTCCATAATATTCTAGTCAAGGAACTATATTCAATTCCATCTCAATTTCATCCAAAATCCTCTTTTTAATTTCACCCATAGTCATCTTCTTCACATCAACATGTATGGCTTCTCTACTTTAGATTTCCTCCTCAATAAGAGTTACTAAACCTTTATATCACTTAAACATATGAATAGGATGAAGAACATACCTTAAAATAAAGGAACTTCACTTCACTCAACTCCCTCTTCAAGACCAACTTCACCATAACTTCAAAAGGAAACAAGAATCATCTCTCCATGGATTTACCTTGAGGGGTTGATGTTGATTCTCTCTTTGGATGATATGGTAAGGTGTGGAGTTATTGGGAACCTTCAATAACTCTTAGGAAGTCTATAGATAGGTGGGGAAATAAGTTTGGAAAGTTAGGAATGAAGTTGGGGTCGTTTGGGATTTAAAAAGGTGGCAAAATCACCCCCCCCCCCCCCGATCCACTAGGCGATGAGTGTGCAACCCACACTGAGTGTGCGGCCGCACACTCCATCCTCAGCTTGGGGATGATTTTGTACAGTGAGGCCAGCCAATTTTGCAAGTTGGCGACCAATGTGCAGCTTAGCACACTGCCCATTTTCCCATATTTCGCGAAAATGCATTCTTTTCGATCCGTTTGACCTTCAATCCTTATGGAACCTTCTTGACACTTGTATAAAACTTAATTAAACATCCAAGGGGCTCTATATCTCTTCCTCAAGGTGATGTTAAGAAATGAATAACTCAAGTGATGTGGAATTTCCCAAAACGTGACTCAACCTTAACTTTCTCCGACGAATTTGCTTCCATTGTCCCATATGGCTTTGAAACCTTAAGGTATACACTTAAGATCATCAAATATCCTTTTTAAACTTATAAGGGCTTCATGTTCACTTTAGTCTTATGTTATTCTATTCATAATACAAATATCAAGAAATTTCCAAGATGTAACATTCCTTCCCCCTAAAGAACATTCGTCTTTGAATATTAAACTCCTAAGGATTCTGCAGAAATTTCGCCAGAGTTGGCCCTGTTACTATACCACTATCATCCTTCCACAACAGCCCAAAATATACAATGCCTCACAGGGCTACAACAACAATAACAATATTGGCCACACACGACCAAGAAATCATCAAAAGAAGCATACATACCTGAGGACAATGATGTCTCTACCTGAACCTCTTTTGGGGTCGAAATAAATGTGGTACCTGGACTTCATATCTTCCTTAGCTTCCCAAGTCATTTCTTCCCTGTTATTGTTTCTCCATAAAACTTTTACTGAGGCTATATCTTTAGTTCTAAGTCTTCGATCTTGCCTATCTAGAATGGCAGCGGGTACTTCTTCATGGGATAACTTCTCAGTAACTTGGACATCATCTATAAGGCACAATTTTAGAAGGATCTCTAACGCACTTACGAAACATGGACACATGGAAAACTGGGTGGACTGACTCCAAGTCTGAAGGCAAATCTAGCTCATAAGCCACTTGACCTACCTTATGTATAATCTTGTAAGGCCCAATATACTGGGGACTAAGCTTGACCTTCTAGCCAAATCTCATTACACCTTTCATGGGTGACACTTTCAAGAATGCCCAATCATTAACTTGGAATTCCAAGTCTCATCGACGATTTTTCGCATAAGATTTTTGACGACTATGGGCCGTTAACAACCGGTCCCGAATAAGTTTGATCTTCTCTACCGCTTGCTGGATCAAATCTAGGCCCATTAGCTTTGTCTCCCCTACTTCGAACCATCCAATTGGCCGATCTACACTTTCTCCCATATAAAGCTTCTTATGGAGCCATTTGGATGCTAGAGTGATAACTATTATTATATGCAAATTCAATAAGTGGCAAACGATCATCCCAATTACCTTCGAAGTTTAATACACATGCCCACAACATATCTTCAAGGGTCTGAATGGTGCGTTCAGCTTGCCCATCAGTCTGTGGATGAAATGCAGTGCTCAGCCTTACCTGAGTTCACAAACCTTCCTGAAAGAACTTCAAAATAATTGGTTATAAATTGCACTCCTCTGTCAGTAATGATGGATACTGGAACTCCATGAAGTCGTACTATCTCTTTGAGATATAGCTTTGCATAATCTTGTCCTGAGTACGTAGTCCTAACTTGTAGAAAATGAGCTGACTTTTTAAGTCGGTCAACGATTACCCATATAGAGTCATGCTTATGCCGAGAACGAGGCAAGCCCACAATAAAATCCATATTAAGCACTTCCCATTTCCAAGTTGGAATTTCCATAGCTTGCAACAATCTACCTGGCTTTTGATTTTGAATTTTCACCTGTTGAAAATTAGGGCATTGAGCTACAAACTCTGCTATATCTTTCTTCATTCCATCTCACCAATATATGGACCTGAGATCATGGTACATCTTTGTCGCTCCTGGATGAATAAAATAATGGGAATGATGGGCTTCTTCTAGAATCTGTCGACTTAACTCGACAACATTAGGAACACATAATCTGCCTCGATACCTAAGAACTCCATCTGTAGACATCTCAAATGGTGACTTTTCTTTCTGAGGAAATGTATCATTATAATGGCTTAACTTGGGAACTTCATATTAGCACTTCTTCCCCTCTACTGCTAAAAATGAAACAACGGGTTATATGGACAGCAACTCCCGTACTGCCCGAGCCCATTAAGCGAACTCCTAGGCGAACTAGCTGTTGAAGCTCACGGGCAGATTCCCTTTTCTCCGGCTGAACATCCCATAGACTGCTCATAGATTTGTGGCTAAGAGCATCCGCTACTACATTTGCCTTTCCAGGATGATATAAAATACTCACATCATAGTCTTTCAATACCTTTAACCATCGCCACTGTTGTAGATTCAACTCCTTCTGCTTCAAAATATACTGAAGACTCTTATGATCTGTATAAATATCAACATGAACACCATATAAATAATGTCTCCACGTCTTTAGTGCATGAATAACGAGAACTAACTCAAGATCATGGGTCAGGTAGTTTTTCTCGTGTTTCCGCAACTGCCTTGAAGCATAAGCAATAACTTTACCGTGCTGCATCGATACACAGCCTAACCCCACACCTGAAGCATCACAATGAACAACATAGCCTCTGATCCTTCGGGAAGTGTCAGGACTCGAGGCGAAGTCAATCCAAACGACATTACCCAAAACTCATAATGACCATATCCAGTTCTGAAAGCTGTCTTCGGAATGTCCTCTTCCCTAACTCTCACTTGGTGGTATCCCGATCTCAAATCTATCTTTAAAACTCATTTGGCACCCTGCAACTGGTCGAGTAACTCATCGATTTGCGAAAGTGGATATTTATTCTTTACGGTCATCCTATTCAGTTGCCTATAGTCAATGTACATCTGCAAGGAACCATCTTTCTTTCTTACGAACCATACAGGTGCTCCCCACGGCGATGAACTAGGCCTAATAAAGGTTTTTCAAGTAGATCTTTCTGTTGTGCCTCTAGCTCTTTCAATCCTACAGGAGCCATTCTGTAAGGAGGAATAGATATAGGTTTGGTGTCTGACAACACATCGATAGTGAAATCAATCTCTCGAAAATCGAAAACGAACCATTTTTGCTCTACACCCAACATTGGCATAACAAGAAGCCAACCAATCCATACCCATAATGACATCAAAATCGACCATCTCCAGCTCAATCAAATCAACCCTAGTTTAGCGGCCACAAACTACAACCACATAATTTCTATACACCCGTCTGGCTATCACTGGGTCACCAACGGTGTAGTCACTTCGAAACGTTTTAATCGACTCAGGCGTCACCCCAAACTGACCGAAAATGGGAGGAATAATATATAACAACGTAGAGCCCGGATCAATCAATCCATAGACATCATAAGAAAATACTGCTAATATACCTGGGGCAATTTCTGGCAGAGACTCAAGATCCTGTCGCCCAGCTAGCGTATAGGTATGATGCTCAGGACCACTCGAACTGGACGCTCCTTCTCGATCTCTACCATGACTAGCTGGTATCTGTGAGCTTTTCCCTGGAGGGCGTACAAATGATGAAAAACCAGCTGTTAATCCTATAGGCTGGACCCTAACTTCACCACGTATCAATGGACAGTCACGCTTGATATGGTCTGGCCGAGCACAGGCATAACAAACATTCAAACCCAAGCAGCACAGTCCAGAATGTAGTCTACCACAACGAGTACATCGTGGCACAGGTAGTCTCCTCTGACTGGGATCGCCTCTATACTGGGAATCCAAAACTCTAAAGGTCTGACCCGGTCTGGGATAAGTGGGTCTATCAAACCTAGGTCCAGGAAACTATGGAGGCGCACTAGTTGTTGAACGAGCTGAGTGCCTAGAGAATTGTTGCCTTGGGGCACCTCTGAACTCACGGTCAAACCCTGAAGACCTGACCCTCTTTCTCTGACCCCTATCACCATGGCCCGCACCCTGTTGCTGAGCCTGAGCGGCTACTAACTGGGTCAGCAAAAGGATGGCCTGTCTCATCTCCTGGCCTGTGGCATCTGGTGGAGGAACTGGAGGTACTGGAGTTAGGGCTGAGGCCCCTTCATGCTCCTCTGAAATAGGTGGAGTGTAAGAGGTCCGAGATGGAACCTCGTTCTGAGACTTACCCTCCTCTATATTTGCAGGTGATTCCTGCTCAGTCCCCCTTCCTACTACTGTCTTGCCCTTTTGGGCCGCTTTTACTTTTATCTTCTCAGGCATTGTTGAAAACGTAACACGATTAGGAAAAAGGGAATTCTTATATCATGGTTCTAGCGCACGATCTACGAAGAAGAAGAAAGGTCAATCATTCCTAAATACCCCGCAACCTCCTATTTATAAGTGTGGCGCACTTCACACCTATAAACAATACTCTACTGGATACGGCTCGTAGACACACCCTAGGACGAATTGCTCTGATACCACTTTTGTCACGACCCAACCGGAGGGCCATGATGGGTAGCCGAAACTAGCCTACCGAGCACCACTTAGCATACTTCTTCTAAGCTTATCTCGGTGGACCACATGTCTAACTTGTAATTACATAAACTGAGCGGACACAAATTCTCAGAATGAAACCCTGTTCACATAATGATCTTCAACTTCACCTCGTATATATATGCACATGCCCACAAGGCTACAAAATTGATAGACAATCTATACACTAGGGAGGTCACGAAACTTCTACTATCCCCACATGTCGATGAGCCTCTATCTGGAGTACTGGAAATCATAAGGGCGGGGCAAGACCCCGCCATCCCCAAAATATGTACACAAAAGAAGTATACCAATAGACTGCAACTCCGAAGTAGTGGAGTGCTCCTGAATATCCGCTGATGAAGCTCCTAAGGGTCCCATCCGTCTCCAAGTCTACTTGCGGGCATGAATGCAGCATCCACAAGTAAGAGGACATCAGTACGAATAATGTACGGAGTATTTAAAGCATGAACAGCAACATAATAAAGATAAATGAAGTAGGAGATAAAGGGATAACCTGTATACCTGATTGCCTCTTAAGGCCGATATCATGCATGCTTAACTTATCTTTTCAAAATGTTGCCATACATATATATAGTATATTGCTTTGGAATGTACAGCTCGATCCATGTTTATATATATTTATAATAGTGCCGAGGAACGTAAAAGCCCGGTCCATATATATATTTGTATAATAGTGCTGAGGAACATCCAATCCATATATATTTATATAATAGCGCCGAGGAACGTACGGCCCGATCCATATATATTTATATAATAGTGCCGAGGAACGTACAGCGCGATCCATATATATTTATATAATAGTGCCGAGAAACGTACGGCCCGATCCATATATATTTATATAATAGTGCCGAGGAACGTACGGCCCGATTCATATATATTTATATAATAGTAGTGTCAATAGCATGCATGAGAGGCCAAATAAAATGCTACTACTCTATCGGAGTGACGTAAGGTCGGTAACCTCCGACGTGTCATTATGTAATCATCACCATCACTATATCTCACCTTGAAGGAAAAATTAGCATGAGGTTAGATAAAAAATAATGAATAAAATTGGTAATCATGTGACAAGCTCAATAGCATCATGAAAACATTAAGAACTTTAAGCTTTGGCTTCTCTGGAATGGAAATTATCATCATCATTATTCTATCTCACTTTGTTGAAACCATAGCGTAAGATAAGTCCAATTATAACGAATGAAATCAAGAATCATATGGTAAGCTCAATCATATCTGAGATCATCTCAACTTTATACTTTGGTTCCGTTAAACATGGAGCCATCATAGGAATATTGAGAATAAAGGACTTCTAGCATTTCTAGGAGTAAAAGTAATATGGATGGCATATATAGAATCATAACATAGAAATCATGCCTTTGAAAGAAAGGGGTTAGCCTTACATACCTTTACGTCTCCTTAATTACTCAACGGTCTTGTCCCAAGTCCGCAAACTCTACATTCAAAGGGTCATGCTAAGATTAGATCTTAAAAATACGCTTGAGTTCAAACTAGAGCAACTAAAAGGGCTAACGGAATTTAGGCAACACTTCCCCTATTTCATCAACTTCCACCATATCTTAAAACAGCTCCAAAAAAATAATAACATTATCCATAATATTCTAGTCAAGGAAATATATTCAATTCCATCTCAATTTCATCCAAAATCCTCTTTTTAATTTCACCTATAGTCATTTTCTTCACCTCAACATCTATGGCTTCTCTACTTTAGATTTTCTCCTCAATAAGAGTTACTAAACCTTTATATCACTTAAACATATGAATAGGATGAATAGCATACCTTAAAATAAAAGAACTTCACTTCACTCAACTCCCTCTTCAAGACCAACTTCACCACAACTTCTAAAGGAAAAAAGAATTATCACTCTCCATGGATTTACCTTGAGGGGTTGATGTTAATTATCTCTTTGGATGATATGGAAAGGTGTGGAGTGATTGGGAACCTTCAATAACTCTTAGTAAGTCTCTAGAGAGGTGGGGAAATAAGTATGGAAAGTTAGGAATGAAGTTAGGGTCGTTTGGGATTTAAAAAGGTGGCAAAATCACCCCCCGATCCACTTGGCGATGAGTGTGCGACCTAGCACACTGAGTGTGCAGCCGCACACTCTATCCTCAGCTTGGGGATGTTTTTGGACAATGAGGCCAGCCATTTTGGCAAGTTGGCGACCAGTGTGCAGCTCAGCACACTCAGTGTGCGATCGCACACTGCCCATTATCACCGATTTCGCAGAAATGCGTTCTTTTTGATCCGTTTGACCTCCAATCCTTATGGAACTGTAACTCCTCAGACCTTTAACTTAAGTTTGACCATGAATCCAGATTTAGAAAACCAGATAAAGAACGTAAGAATTGTAAATTTCTCTTCAGCTAACAGATGGGGATTTATGCCCTAGAATACGGACCATATTTCAAGTCGTAAAGTGACAACCAAAATTACTGTGCATTCTGGAATTTGTCTGGTGGAAATTCATATTGTTAAAAATGGACCGGATTTTGAAATATGACCGTAGAGTGTGATCGTATTTAAGGAGGAAACGAAAGCCAGTGATTCTGTTACGGTCCAGGTTTACGGACTGTAAATCGCCTGATTTACGGACCGTATTTTGGTCCGTATTTCCCAGCCCGCGCATTCTAACCTATAAATACCAACCTTCAGTAGTTTTATTTCGTTTTTCATAATTCCAAGTCCTAGAAACGAAGTGTTCGTCTCCCAACAATCCAAAACAACAAGGTAAGTCATTCCAAGCTTTTCCAAATCAATTCTATCATATATGCTCTTAACCTAGTCATGAAACGATGTTCTTAACATAGGGTTTTCAAGAAAACCCAACTAAAGAGCATAAAGAGAAAGACCTTGGAACTTTTTTTCCAAGACCAGATTATTATTCAAGTTTGAGAGCAATTCCGTGTGTATGTTAAGCATACTATCTACATGAGGAACATTGTTTAATCATCACGATACCTCAATTATCATAATTCTAAATCCGGCCAGTTCATGATTTTGCCCTAGTTCTTGATTTTCATAACCTAGGGTTAGAGCTCAGTTTTCTGATTATGTTCATACTTGTTATGCATGCTATGGACCCTAGTTTAATCTAAGACTTGTAATTCAATCTACGAGTCTCATAATGCAGTCTAAGTCATCAGTCAGGTTACAGAGCCAGTAGTCAGTTTTACACCTGTTGCTTCATGTTTGATTGGGCCTAAGGCCATAGCTATGATTCATATGCATATGTAATTATTTTGGGCCTGAGGCCATAGCTTTGAGATCTCATTATTTATTAGGCCTAAGGCCATACTTACATGATATTTGCACAGGTGGTTTCTATACAGATCAGCTCATGATATGAGCATTCAGTTTCATTATGCTTTATTGTTCATATCCCTTATTATTGCTTCAGTTGCTTATCATACTTGTACAATTCAAATGTACTAACTTCCTTATGCATGGCCCTGCACTTCACGGTGCAGAGTCTGACTTTCAGGAGGATACAGTAGCCGCTTAGCTTCCAGCGTTTTGATACATCAGCTAGTTGGTGAGCCCCTTCATCCAGGGCTTCTCGTCTATTCCCAGTTTTTTGAGTATCAGTTAGTTCATTAGTATTTGGGG
>NW_026725340.1:0-68071 GCF_029784015.1 Lycium ferocissimum
ATAAGAGTAGTGTAAGTAGAGTATAATATTTGTAAGGTTCTTATAGTAGTATATTAGTAGTGTTTTATAGTATATAGGTGGTATATAATGATATATTAGTGGTATATGGTAGTATATAAGACTTATAGGATTTCTTAAATACTTAGGATTTTTCCGCCCAGAAAAAAGGATCTCTTAGAATGGCAGAAATGCCTTCTATTTATAGTAGTAGAATAGGGTTATAGGAACAAAATGGGATAAAAATTACATCCAATGGAATTTCCCCCCAATTTAACCCTAAATTCAACTTGAAAATTCAAAATCAATTTCAACGGAATTGTACTAATAGTACTACACCTTATCCAAATTCAACAAATTTAACAAAAATCACAGAATTTTCCAACGGATAGTACTAACAAATTACACAAGAAATACAACAAATAATAGGATAGTACAATGAGTCACATATAAGATGAAAATCAGGACATTCAACGGCACAATAGTACCAAACCAAATAGGATAGATCCCTTAAAATCGTACCCAACCTCTAAATCTTCTAGGAAATTCCCTCTTAGGTCCTTCCCTCGAGTGTTATGGTGCATAAGATGTCCAAGAGCTCAATGCTCTGCCCATGGCAACCATAACACTGAAAAACCTAGAGTCGCATCCTAGAATAATTTAATTTAGGTATAAAAGAGGAGAATTTAGTGAAATTGAACCTGGGATAGCAATAGGATGCGAAGGGGAACAAAACCCCTCAAAAATCCTCTGCAAAACATCCATGAAATGACTTGAAATTGATCGCGAAATACAAACCCTAAAGTCGCCATGGAATTCGCCTGAAGAAGGTGAAAAGAAGACGGGTGCCAAAAAAAATGGGGTCAAAGTTTTTATTTTATAAACCCCTCCCCAAAAAAAGTTTTAAAAAAATATTTTAAAAATACCTCTAATTTTTTTAAAAAGTAAATAATTAAATCTTGTACACACTTTTAAAACAAAAATACTAAATTTTAAAAGTCACTCGTAAAGTCATTTTTTATAAAAATAAAATTTATATTAACCCGTTTTGAAATACGAGCTTTATTATGAGCCCAATATTGACATACTTCCGGATAATATTTAAGTATGTGAAAAATGCGGTCAAAATGAATCGTAACTCGTACGTTGTTTTAATAAACAATTTTTCCGAGTTAGATGGAACGGGATGTGTATTATTTATTTTTTGACTTACATTTATGAAAATAAATAACTCGTAATTTCTTATAATTGTCAATTTTCACAGAATAGTAATTAAATGTCAAGTTTCCAGTTTTCTTGGGATTTTTAAATTTTTAAATTTTTAATTTTTTAAGGGCATCCTCACCCCGTCTTGGACTCAGGAAATATGAAAATTAAAAATATATGTTTTATGAGGTGAAAATTAGGTATCAACAATGATTCTTATGGGCCACCCAGTTATTCAGTGATAGTCAGGCACGAGTATAGGGGTGCTTGGTCATTAGCGGTCAGGCACTCGTCATGCTCCACTTCTGATCGAGAGTATACCAGAATATCATCAATAAAGACAATCACAAACAAATCTAAGAAGGGTCTAAATACACTATTCATCATATCCATAAATACTGCCGGTGCATTCGTCAGCCAAAACGACATTACACGAAACTCAAAATAACCATATCTGGTTCTAATAGTTGTCTTCGGAATGTCTTTCTCTCTAACTCTCACCTGGTGATACCCTGACCTTAAATCTATCTTTGACAACCATTTAGCACCCTGCAACTGATCAAATAAATCACCAATTTTGGGCAATGGATATTTATTCTTGATAGTCACCTTGTTCAGCTTTCTATAATCAATGCATATCTAGGAGTCATCTTTCTTTCTCACAAATAAACGGTGGACGTTTCTAGGTCCGATAAAACCTTTTCAAGAAAGTTGAGCTATTAGTTCCTTTAATTAGGTGCCATTCTATAAGGAGAAATAGATATTGCCTTAGTATCTGATAACACATCAATGGCAAAATCAATCTCCCGTTTTGGTGGAAGGCCTGGAAGCTCGTCCGGGAATACATCCGGAAACTCATTAACCACTGGAACAAACTGAAGAGTCAGCAACTTTACTTCCCTATCCTGAACCCGGACTAAATGATAAATGCAACTTTTGGCAATCATCTTTCTTGCTTTGAGATAGGAAATAAACCTACCTCTAGGAGATTTTGTATTACCCTTTGACTCTAGGACTGGTCCTCCTGGAAACTAGAATCGAACCATTTTCGTTCTGCAATCAACATTAGCATAACAAGAGGCCAACCAATCTATACCCATAATAACATCAAAATCTACCATATCTAGCTCAATCAAATCTGCCATGGTACGATGATCACAGGCTATAACCTCACAATTTATATATACCCGCCTAGAAAGTCACCAACGGGTGTAAAAAGGTTTAATCGACATTTTATGACCGATAAGAGAAAGTAACATATGAAAATGTAGAACCTCAATCAATGCATATACGTCATGATAAGATACTGATAATATACCTGTAACAAAATCGGGTGAAGACTCAAGATCCTATCGTTCAGCCAGTAGCTGGATGCTCCCCCTCTGCCTCTACCACGGCTTGTTGACATTCGAGGTCTTGCCCGGGAAGTGCAGCACGATGACGAACTAGCTGATGTTATATCCCGTATTTTGTACGTTTGGAAATTTCAAAGTCGACGTGGAAAGTTAAGGGCGAGATCATTTTCAAAAATCATTTTAATGTACGAGTTGTCATGAATGTCATTTATGATTATTATTAGTATGGAAATAATGTGAAAGGCTAGGGGGCAAAATGATAATATTGAGGAAAGTCGAGGGGCAAAACGAGAATTTTACATAAGGAGTTCATGAAAGTTCTAAAAATACACGTGACAAAAAAAAAAAAAAAGAGGGGAAAGAAAAAGAATGAAAAATGATGACATAAGTCATCTTTTGTTTAAGAAAGTTCAAGGAAAAGAAAGAAAAATTCTAGAAAAAGGAGAGAGGCCATGTGTTCATATTATAATTGAGGGGAGCCAAGTATAAATATGAAAGGGGGCTAACTATAAGCTATAACAAAGCCTATGGACCAAAACTTAAGAAGACAATTAGTCTTCTTTGACTATTTTAAGAAAAATTCAAAAAATGGAAGAATTTTCTAGAGAAGGAAAGCAAGGGATCATGTGGCCATACTTTTATTTTGAGGGACTTATTTATAAATATGGAAAATTGGTGGAAGACATGTATATATATGGGATGTCATCTTTTAATTCAAGAAATCTGGAAGAAAGAACAAAACAAAAGAAAAAGAAAAGAGAGGTAGGAGGTTCGGCCATGGCTAGTAAAATCTAGCCATGGAAAATTAATGAGGAAAAATTATTTCCTCCTAATATTCTAGCTCATTTGGAGGTCCTCTACAACATGGAAGAGTTTTGGAGCAAGTAGAACCCATATTCTTGCAAAGTTACAATTCTAGTCAAGTGTGAAGCTAAAGGAAAAAGCAAGAATTCATCCTCTTTATATATTATGGATGTTTGTGTATGTTGTGATATGGAAAATGAATGAAATTCATGAGGATATGGAATTTGTGGGTGGCCGTGTACCTTGATGATGGGACAAGTTTTTATTTAGTCTTTGGTTGTTGGTGTAATGTATAGAAATGAATGAAAATGCATGGGACATGAATGTTGTAGGTTCAGGTCGTATGGTTGTTGTATGATGTGGAAGAGAATGAATTAATTGTTCAGTGTTGGTTGCCGTTGTAATGTATAGTAATGGATGAAAAAATGCATGAACATATGCATGTAGTATCCCCCGAATATAGTAGTGTATGTGGAAGTGATGAATTAATTTTATTTAATATATCTTGGTTGTTGTATTCAGGATTCTAATGAACAATGAGGACTTAATATGGTTAGAGATGGAGTAGTAAATTAAATTGAATTCAATTGAATATAAATGAGTGTTGTTGGTAAGAGCCATAGGTTTCGGGGTAGAATTCTGGATTGTTGTTGATTGAAATCCCGAGTTATATTCTCGGGGATGGTAAGTGGGGAAATGTTGCCAAAATTTCTAGAATATAAGTGAATCTATTTGAGAAGTCAAGACGAGCGTTGATTTAAGATTAAATTCCTAAAGTCTTATAACCAATGTTTGTATCCGTGATCAAATTGTAGATTTGGCTAAATTGGAACTTGAATTTGGAGCGGCGTACAAGGCGGAAAGGTATGTAAGGTCTTACTCTTTCTTCCTTGGCATGTCTTAGGCATCCAGGTTGATACGAGCCTCGGGGACTACTCTATCCTCCGGTAATCCGCACCTAAAGTTACCCCTTTTCATTCAAGAGAGAATTGAATTAGATATTCATGAATAGTTGGAAGAATTGCCTAGATATCTAGAACTTGCACAAATGAGACTCGATCACCTTATAACCCTCACAAGTGACGTCATGAAATGTAATGTATAATTGTATACGCCACCTCATTTGGCTCGAGGTGGGCCCACTATTCCCTAATTTCCTCATGGCTCCATTTGCTTATTTCCGTATTAGGAAATAAACTTTTGGACATCATTCCGACTACTAAATAATAATTGTTTTAACTAATCCATTGATTCCAAGGTATGATTCTTCTCCTCCGATAGCTAGTAAATGTTTTCCAAAGTGCCCGTATTTTTTAACAAAGGTTTATGGCAAAATAAGTTTTTTACAACAATGACGATGAACATGTTCTACAATGACATGGATTATGTCAGGAAGAAAATGTTTACATGATGAATATGACCATGATGATTCTATGATTAAAGGTTCCAAGTTCATGATTCCCGAGATGAGAACGTTAAGCTATTTCTTGAATTCTCAACTCTATTCATGAATAATGTCTATTTTTTAAAAATTCCAAGCATATGAAACGATGCCTTATGATCCCGTTTTATGTTTTTCATGATATCACTCTCCATTAATAGGTCGCTTTATATTAATCGTTCCTTCAAGGTGAGACAAGCGCCCATAGTTATCCATAAAATAATCGAGGTTTCCGACCTTACGTCACTCCGATGGATACATGATTTTCGTCTCCCCGTACGCTTTATATGACATATGTATATGAAAAATGATATGTACCGGGGGGGAAGGGACACATGGGGGAAATGGGAAGGGAAACATGTTTCATTGCCACCCGGTCAGCCGGCTTATCATCCCGACGCGGGATTTATGGGGTTGAGCCAAACGTGGGCGAGCCGACGTTGTTCGATATGATATTACATGATACACTATGACTTGACATGATATAACACGACATGATATGACACGATATATATTAAAACATGACATGACATAAGTTCTATTTTCTATGCCTATGAAAAGAAATGTTCTTTTTTTCTAAAAAGGGAAAAACAAGTACGTACGGCATCCGCCCCGTGGGCACTCATATGACGTGTTACTCTACTATCCTATGATATGTTCTATGCTTCCATGAAGTTATTGTTCATTTGTACAGGTTATTCCTCTACCTCACGATATGATATCCGGTTATTATTCATGCTTATATCTCTTACTATGTTGCTATTCCTGCCTTACATACTCAGTACATAGCCCGTACTGACCCCTCTTCTTCGGGGGTCGCGTTCATGCCGCGCAGAACACCCTGATGATGCGAAGAGCATAGAAGATGCTCAATAAGTTGGCGAGCTCCGTTTGTCCGGAGTGTAGCCCGGGGCCGTGCATGCCATGATATCTTGTTCGAAGTTAGAGACTTTGCGCATGTAGCCGGGGGGGTATTGGGAGTCGGCTCGTCAAGGCTCCGCCAATGAGCCGATGTGTCCTTATATTTTGTGGCGTATGTCACATAGCGTATTTTGTTTTTCAAGAAAATAAAAGAAGATTTAGTAGCCTTGCTATGTTTTCCACTTCTTATTGATGTAAAAGTTTAGAGAGGTTACGTATGTAATATGAGTCACGGTTCGCCGGCTCCGTACATTTCGGTGCCCATCACACCCTAGTAAAGTCGGGGTGGACAAATACGTGGCCGAACTATACCTCTACCACCTCTCGACAGACAACTCACGCATCATATGCGGCTCCGTCCGACTCGTGAGACATAACAAGCATCAGAACCCAAGTGGCATTGTCCCGAATGTAGCTTACCATACTTAGCTATCATGGTAAAGGTGGCCTCATCTGGCCTGAATCACCCCTATACTGAGAACCCGAGGCTCTGAAACTCTAACCTGGTCCCGAATAAATAGGTCGATCAAATCACTGACCTGCAAATCGTGGAGGTGCACTAGCCGCTGAATGGACCGAGTGCCTAGACTATTGCTGCCTCTGACTCCCTCTAAACTCACTAACAACACCTGTGGATCTGGCTCTCTTACTATAACCCCTATCATGCTCACGCTAAACCCTCCGCTGCTATTGACGCTCCTCAAAATTCTGGGTGTGCGCTTGAATGCTGGAAATGTCCATACCTGGCTGAAGTGAGGCCGTCAAGTAATCATCAATCAAATATTTTCCCAATCAACTCACAAACCGGTAGACACGGTCTTCCATATCAACTGCCATAGCTAGAGCATACCTAGCCAAAAAATTAAAATAGAGACTACACTCCCGAGCACTCAAGTTCCCCTGTCTAAGGTTTAGGAACCTATCAACTCTAGCCCGTCAAATTTCTGGCGGTAAATAATGTCGAAAAAAGGCTTTTATGAACTCCTGCCATATGGGTGGAGGTGAATTAACCCCTCTAGAAGACAGCAAGGTATCAAACCAATGAACAGACATATCCTGTAATCTGTATGAGGCCAACGCTACCGACTCAATATCTGACGCATGCATCACCCACAACATCGTCAGCATCCCATCTATAAAGTTCTGCAGATCCTCCGCTAGTTTCGACCTAAAGAATTTGGGGGTGTCTAAAATAATGAAATCATGAACTCTGGCACTAAAAGCCCTATCACCATGACCCATACCCTGTCGCTGGGCCTGAGCGGCTACTAACTAGGTCAACAACTGAATAGCCTCTCTCATCTCCGGACCAGAGACATCTGATGAAGGAACTGAGGAACTGGGGGTGCTGGAGCTGTAGCTTCTCTATGCTCCTCTGCAGCAGGTTGAGTGTGAGAGGACCGAGATGGAACCTTGTTCTGAGACTCACCCTCCTCTACATCTGTAAGCGTTACCCGTCAAATTCTCCTACCTGCCACTGACTTGCCCTTCGAGGCCGCTGTAGCTTTTCTCTTCATAGGCATCGCTGATATCATAGCATATTTTCAGAAAAAAGGAATCCCTATAACATGGCTCTATTACACGATCTAAGATGAGAAAGAAAGGTCAATCATTCCTAAATGCCCCGTAGCCTCCTGTTTATAAGTGTGGCGTGATTAACACCCATAAACAAAAATCTGCTGGACACGGCTAGTAGATAAACCCTAGGACGAACTGCTCTGATACCACTTTTATCATGACCCAACCCGAGGGCCATGATGGTCACCCGGAGCTAACCTGACATATATGCATCTCATAATCATACCTGAGTATGCCATAATGCTAACTAATAGATGTCATAAATTGTAAGGGACACATGCCAAGAGGTATATACATATGTACGTCATTAAACAGTGCCTATGTGTACAAGCCAACAAGGCTATCCAAATGCTATAATGAAATATGGACCGAGAAGGTCATAGGACAACTAGTTGTACAAATCTATCTACAAGCCTCTACATAGAGTGCATAACATAATAAGAATGGGACAAGACCCTGCCAAGCCCATATATACACAAAAGGATCATACTAATAGAATTGCAACTCCGAAACAAATGGAGCGCTCCGGTACAAACACTGAGGAAGCAGCCTAAGCGTCTGATCCGTCTCCTTGTCTACCTGCGGGCATGAACGTAGCATCCATAAACAAAAAAGATGTTAGTATGAATAATGTACCATGTATTTAAGGCATGAGTAACAACATAACAAAAATATGAAGATAGTATAAGATAAAGAAGATCGATATGTACCTGTGAATGCCTCTTAAGGCGGATGTCATGCATACTTAGCATTAAAAAAAACATTTTCATACATACATATATAATATTGTACCCGGCATTATAGGCTCGGTGTTATCATAATATCATCATCATCCCGCATCCAGGGCATCCCGCGTCCAGGGTAACATCATAACCTGCCCACTGCAGTGATGTGTGCATATCTATGTGCCTGCCTGACCGACTATAGTGCGGCTCGGTATGAGAAAATACATACATATATATAAAGCATGCATAAGATCCAAATAAAAGCTATAACTCTATCAGAGTGACGTAAGGTCGGTAAACCTTCAATTGTCACTATGGAACTATCATCATGAACATATCTCACCTTGAAGGAACAATAATTGTAAGATGAGATCAATATTAATAAACAAGATCAATAATTAATAATCATGAGACCAGAATCAATAATATCATAAGAAAATCAATAACATAAGCTTCTAGCATTTCTAGGAATGGAGTCAATATGGGTATCATTTGTATGGGTTGTATCAACGAGATCATGCCATAAGAAAGAAAAGGGTCAGCCTAAACACACCTTGTCTCCTTAGCTATATGGATCCCACGAGTCCTCGTACGCTATATGAATGATTATCTACAGTAAACAGATTATCCGTATCAACGATGGGTTCATAACTTATAAGAAAACTCATTTAGATATTTTGAAACATCTTATGTGTATAAGATTCATGTCGCTTGTTTTACTCAATCCTATACATGTTTCGGTACCACAAACTATTTACTAGCTCTTTTCTATCTTCATAACTCACTTAACAACCCAACAACTTCATACTACAACTTTATTTACATAAACCAGGCCAACAACATCATAACCATATCAAGTCTAGAACAGTTCATTACTCAAACATAGCTAAGAACAAGTTCTAGCACAACTTTAACTTTACTTTCACATTTTATCCTACCCATAAGTTGTGTAAAGGCCAAATAATACTATTAACATGAAGATGAAGTGATAACTTACCTTCAATCACAAGGATAACTTTAGATTCGAAATTACTTCATTTCACAGAAGTCTCCAAATTTAGCACAACAAGGGGAAAAAAAATCTAATGATGATCATGGAATTCTTTATGTTAAAATCACATGGTTTGCCCTTGATTTTGGTCTTAGATCATAAAAGGACTTATTGAGAGAGTTTTGGAGGTATTTAGGTCCAAATATTATGAATAAATGATTGAGGGTCGAAGTGAGTCCTTTTATAGTAGTCTAGAAAATTCTACATCGACATCATCTGTGGCGAGGTCTGCGGCATCGGAGACATTGTCTGAGAGCCATATGTCATGTTGCAGACCTTGCTTGATCATCAAAATTCTCTATCACCATCTGCTGCACCATCTACATCTCTTAGACATGGTCTACGGCTCGTAGGTGGTGTTCTGAGAGCCACATATTTTGCCATAAAGTGACACCTTGTCGAACTTTCGCTGAAACTTAACTCCGATGATCCGACAAGTCTTAGACCTTCTCGAAGCTTACTAAACATGGCTTTTGCTCTTTTATATACTCAAGATGGACAGGTCTATCCTTGTAACCTCAAAAATTTAGTCTCGCTTCCCAAGACAAGGACAATTAGTACTCGACGAAACTAGACGTACAAAAGTGAGAAGTGTAACAGTTTAGTACAATGTTTAATCCTGCTGTGATTAACTATTTGATTGGTCCAAGATGCATAATCTGTTTGTCATGTCAAGATATATGATCAGTTTCCATTTTGGTAATTTTTAAATCATGTTTAGCTTCAGTTGATCACATTGGTTTAGTATGAATGTATGGCCTATTGATTATGCCTAACTAATTAGTAGTTTCCTAACTATGCACATATCATCTCTATCTAAACTAGGTCTGTTTTTCCTTCTATTTGCTATGTATATGACCAATCACATGTCTTAGGCAAATTTGCTTACAAATTTTAGTTCTTTTGTGGTTAGCAAAACCTAAATTAACTTGTGAAGTTGTTGAATGAATTAAATACATGTCTATGCCTGCTTAAATGTGATTTGCATGTTTATAATGATTAGTTATGTATATTTAAGGTTTATAACTTGCTTAACTATATATTTAAGATTGTCACCTCCACTTGGACTAATTCATGTATTACTTGTTTATACTATTACGGGTTTGTATTTTATGGGTTTAAACCCAAGTAAGTCGTATCCAATCCCAGAAACTCTCCTTTTGGGGTCAGGGTTTGTGATTGCAAAAGTTAGATTTGAACTAATGGAGCTTAAGAAATGGTAAAAATAAGCAAGATAAATATATGTTCAAAGGTAAATTATGAGTCCGGATATGTATTGCTTCAGAGTGAAAAATAGGAGATAGGTTACAAGAGATGAAGTGAAGATGCCTTAGCTTACATGGTAAGCTATCTATATAGAAAATCGAAAATAACACTTTTCCACCCTAACGTTCTATTGATAGGACTCAACAGTGCCCCCACGTGCTTCCCTACCACAACATTCTAATCGAGATTCGTTGATGTGAGCCGATGTTACACCTCAAAAATTCTTGATGTGTTGCCTTGTGGATAGGCTAGTGTGAGCTTAGAATGATTATGAAACCCTTATGAGATTAAGGGAAGTATTAGAGAGCTTAAGGTGCATACTATAAGATTTTGAGTCATACGAATATGTGAAGTTTAGTTGTTGAAGGAAGTGAAATGTAAGTAGTGTTCTTTCCGCTATAATCGAGCTAATATTTATTTAGAAATATCTTGAGGGGCTGCTATAGGGCCTATTTCATGGTTAATGAAGTATTATATAAGTACCAAGACGGTTCCACGAGGATTGGAAGTCAAACGAGTCGACGAGAATGGAATTCGAGATATTCCCGGTTGTACGGCCATTTGTACGGACCGTATAAATTATACGGCCGTATAATGGTCCGTAGATTTGTTCCAAGTAGGGTGCAACCTGGGAAGATTATACGGTCGATTATACGGACCGTATAAATTATACGGCCCGTATAATTGGCCATATAATCGGGTCGGGTCGATTTTCTTTTTATATAAAAGGCTAACCCTTGCTCATTTTTCTTTTCCCACATTACTTTCAAGCTCTCCAAAAGATCCAAAACCCTTTTCCCAACATATTTCACTCAAACCCAAGGGGTTGCAAAGATCAAATAGCAAGAATCAAGTGTTCATGTGTTAGAAGGCTTCCTAGGGTTGGTAGATTTCAAGAAATACTTGGGCATTGTAGCTAGGGTTTTTGCACAAGTTGATAGCTGCTCCAAAGCTTGTTCTATGGGATAAAAGGTTAGTTCCCATGCTTATTTCATGTTATTGAGAATGCTTGGTTGTAGCAAAACTTGGGTAGAAGAAGGAAGTAGAAAATGAAGTCTAAATGTAGCTTTTATGATGTTTGTGAGTAGTAAGCTCACTTGAGTCATGATTCTTAGTATTGTATGAATATAATCTTGTCATGGAAGGAAATAATGGTGATGAGGAAGCATTGTATGAAAATGTGCAAAAGCTGGAATGAAGTTGTTAGTATGAGTTGAATATGAGAGTGTATATTGAAGGCTTAATGTAATGTGATTACTTGATTGTGATATTGTGGATTTTGTTGTGGATGTTTGGGAGTTGTATTGTAGTATAGTGGAAGTCGATGGAATAGGGGAAATGCTGCCTAATTTTCGTTAAATCATGAATTATTCTAGTAGGTTTAAGAGTATCATTAAGGCTTAACTATGGTATGAATCCTTCTAAATGTAGATTATTCAAGCTTTGATGGTGAACGTTAAATAGTTAAGAAGACAAAGAGGTATGTAAGGCTAACCCTTCTTTCATTAAGGCATGGTTCCTTTGATATATATATTCTTTCATGAGTCCCATAATGTCTTCCAAGTGACTCTATCTCTAAGATTACTAAAACTCATGATTCTCGAACTTTCGCGATCCTATTGCTTCCCTTTATATGATAGTTGATCCTCTAAGGATAAATGTAACGAAAACAATGATGGTAATGATGTTGATGACTCTTATGCATATGTGTCTAAGTATGTATGACTATTATGTAACACCGAGCTTATATGGCCGGGTATGATACCTATCGCGCGCACACCACTGCAGTTAGGTACGGATAACACTGAGCCTTGGTAGGGCCAGGTATGTATAATCACCGAGCCCTGTCATGGCCGGGTATGTGAATCACCGAACCTTCCTGGTCGGGTATGATATGGATACGAGTATGAATAAATATGAATATGAATATATATATATATATATATATATGAGTAAGCATTAGAAATGAAAGGTCCCTATGAAATAGAAGTAAGTAGATATGATGAAGGCCACTAGAGGTACAAATGACTCTATTACCTACTGATTCTCCCATCTCATGTTATTTCTTGTGCTGCCTATTATGATTCTACTATGATGTTGGTTATGGTTTACATACTCAGTACATTATTCGTACTGACGTCCTTTTGTTTATGGACGCTGTGTCATGCCCGCAGGTAGACAAGGAGACAGGCTTGATCCATAGATTAGTTGTTCAAAGACTGCGTAGAGGAGCTCCATTCATCCGGAGCTACAGCTTTTGGGTATTATTATTTTGTGTACATACATACGGATACGACGGGGTCCTGTCCCGCCTATATGATGTTACATACTCTTCTTAAAGGCTCGTAGATAGTTGTGTATGGTTAGATGTCTTATAGCCTTGTCGGCTTGTGTATATGGATATGGGCATTGTTATTGATATGATATAATTGCGATGTTGCACAACGAGATTAGCACTATTGATGTATGTAAATTATGAGTAAGCCATGTGGCTCACCTAGATGTGAATGTGAGATACGATAAGAGGTGCCCGGGTGGGTTAGCACCGGGTGCCGATCATGGCCCTCCAGTTGGGTCGTGACAAAAGTGGTATCAGAGTAGTTCTATCCTAGGGTGTGTCTACGAGCCGTGTCCGGTAGAGTCTTGATTATGGGTATGTTGCGCGCCACACTTATAAACGGGGGAGGCGCGGAGCATTTCGAATGAATGACCTTCTTTTTCTTCATAAGATCATGTGATAGAGCCATGATATAAGGATTTATCTTTCCTTAACCGTGTGTTATATGTTTCAGAAATGCGTGTAAAGAGAAAGGCTACGGCCGCCCAAAAGGGCAAGACAGTGGCAGAAAAGCAGGCTAAAAGAGTACCGCCAACGGTTGAAGAGGAGGGTGAGTCCCAAAATACGGCTCAATCTCAGTCCTCCACTCAGTGCCTATTTCTGAGGAGCATGAGAGAGAGCCTCGCCCGACTCCGGCACCGACTCCTCCACGATGCTTCAAGCCGAGATGTAAAAGAGGCCATTCATTTACTTACTCGGTTGGTTCGCCCGGACTCAGCGGCAAGGTACAGGTCAAGGTGATAGGGTTGTTAGTGCAAGGGCCCGTGATTTTATTAGCTTGAACACTCCGAAATTCTTCGGGTCAAAGTCGGATGAGGACCCTCAGAACTTTATTGATGGGATGTTGAGGACACTTCGGTTAATGCATGCCTTAGACATTGAATTGGTAGAGTTAGTGTCCTATAGACTCCGGGATGTCGCGGTTCATTGGTATATGGTTTGGATGGCTTCACGGGGAGTCGATGCACCTTCCCCGGTATGGCAAGAATTTGTGGATGCCTTTCTCCGACATTACTAGCCTCCAGAAGTTCGGCGGGCTAGAGCCGATAAATTCTTGAATCTTAGGCAAGGAAGTATGAGTGCCGTAGAGTATAGTCTCCACTTTAATTCTTTGGCTAGATATGCTTCGGCCATGGTAGTGGATATGGGTGATCGAGTGCACCAATTTGTGAGAGGCCTAGGGCCACACTTGATGGATAGGTGCTTGACTGCGTCCCTTCAGGACAACATGGATATTTCACGCATTCAGGCCCATGCCCAGAATTTGGAGGAAAGCCAACAATAGCAAAGAAGTGAGCGTGAGCATGATAGAGGGTATAGCAAGAGGGCTAGATCTTCGGGTCCGGTGAGTGAGTTTAAAGGCGGGCAAAGACAACAGTTTTCTAGGCATTCAAGCCCTTCTATGACTAGTGCGCTTCCACGGTTTACAGGCCAGAGATTTGATAGATCTACTTATTCCAGGCCGAGTCAGAGTTTCAGGGCTTCAGGTTCTCAGTTCAGAGGTGATTCGGGTCAGGCAAGGCCACCCGTGCCACAATGTTCCCAGTACGGGAAGTTACATTGGGGCCAGTGTCGACTAGGTTCAGAGGTTTGCTATGCATGCGATCGACTAGGACATATCATGCGTGATTACCCCTCGGTTGGTAGCAGGGGTAGGGGCCAGCCTTCAGGGTCAGCAGCTAGGTCTTCAATATCGATACGCCCTATGGGGCCAGGTTCACATGCGCCGATCGGCCATGGTAGAGGTAGAGGAGAGCCCCCGGTTCTAGTGGTCCTCGACCGTATTTATGCATCGGGGGACGCCAGGATCTTGAGTTTTCTCCCGATGTCGTTACAGGTATATTATCAGTATTCTCTCCTGATGTGTATGCTTTGATAGATCCGAACTCCACATTGTCATATGTTACTCCATATATTGCGGGTCGATTTGGGGTCACACCGGAGTCGATCAAACCTTTCGAGGTATCTACACTCGCTGGTAAATCGATAATAGCTAGTCGAGTATATAGAAATTGTGTAATTGTGATTTGTGACCATCATACTATGGTTGATTTACATGAGTTAAAAATGGTGGACTTTGACGCTACCATGGGCATGGATTGGTTGGCTATTTGCTATGCCAATGTTGATTGTAGAATGAAAATGGTTCGCTTCCAGTTTTCGGGAGAACCAGTTTTAGAATGGAAAGGAAATATTGCGTCCCCGAAAGGTAGGTTTATTTCCTATCTAAAGGCAAGGAAAATGATTATAAAAGGTTGTATTTACCATCTAATTCAGGTTCAAGATGTAGAAGCTGAAATGCCAACTCTTCAGTCTGTCCCCGTGGTGAATGAATTTTCGGATGTATTCCCGGAAGAACTTCCAAGCCTCCCTCCACAGTGGGAGATTGATTTCTCTATAGATGTGCTACCAGATACAAAGCCCATATCCATTCCTCCTTACAAAATGGCTCCCGCAGAATTGAAAGAGTTGAAGGAACAATTGAAGGACTTGCTTGAGAAAGGCTTTATTAGGCCTAGTTCTTCCCCGTGGGGAGCACCCGTGTTATTTGTCCGGAAGAAAAATGGCTCCTTGCGAATGTGCATTGACTATCGGCAACTGAATAAAGTGACGATCAAGAACAAATACCCACTCCTAAGGATTACCGACTTATTTGATCAACTACAAGGCGCCAAATGGTTTTCAAAGATAGATCTGAGGTCCGGGTATCATCAAGTGCGAGTCGGGAGAAGGATATTCCTAAGACATCCTTTAGAACCAAGATTTTGAACGTAATGCCATTTTGAATTGCATTATTTATGAATTTGGTAATGTCATTTTTTGGGCTAACAAATGCACCGGATATTTATTTATGAATTTGATGAACAATGTGTTTCAGCCCTTCCTAGATTTATTTGTGATTTTGTTCATCAATGATATCCCGGTATATTCTAAAAGTTTCCGAGGCTAAAGGATAATATGCATCATTTGCGTGATCGTTCTTGGAGAGTTCTTCGAACTCGAGAGTTATTTGCCAAATTTTCTAAGTGTGAATTTTTGGTTGAACTCGATTTACCTTTTTGGGCATATTATTTGCTTTTATAACCATAATGGCATTAATATATATATATACCCAAAAGATTGAGGCCGTGAAAACTTGGCCAAAGCTCACAACCCCTACGGAAGTATCGTAGTTTTCTAGGCTTAGAAAAAGTGGGGTTCTCATAAGGAGATTTGTAGAAGGCTTTTCTTCCATTTCGCACCGCTCACGAAGTTAACCGTAAATTAGCTAATTTTCAATGGACTTTTAAGTATAGATACATTTTACATACAAACAGTTTCCAAGAGCTAAAGGATAGATTAACTTCTACCCCAATCTTCGACACTTCCGGGTAGGGATCGAAAGATTATGTTGTCTTGTGTGATACTTCGTAGCGGTGACATTCCGGCCAATTAGGCGCGGTGTTGACGCAACATGGTAGGCGCGGTGGATTGCGTATACATATCGAGGACATCATTATTAATTCGGAAACATGAGTAAAAATTATCCGACCCATATATTGATCTTAAATTGGCTATATCGGTGACATAATTCATGCATATGAAGTAATCATAGTCGTCAATCTATGGAGACATTATTTGTATGAGGCGTCCACGTTGATATTTGTACGGATAATAACTCGCCTTCATTATATCTTCGCACATTATCTCTTGTCAAAGCTATTCATGAACAAATTGAAGATAGGACAACGGCGGTGGTTAGAATTGTTGAAAGACTATGATCTTGATATCTTGTATCATCCCTTCAAGAGAATTTGGAAAGCAAATGGTGGTTGATGCTCTTAGCCTTTGTTTAGATCTATGGGAAGTTTATGCGACAACAATCACAATACCATAAACGAGAAAAGAGAGATACAATTTCACTCCAAAGCTCATGATCAAGGTTCACTGTCGCATTCTTTAGATACTTATTCCATGTTCTAAATGGAGTTCGAGTAGTGGTCTCAATGCAATATGGGAGCAACCATTGACCCAAAATTCATAATCCAAGTGTTTCTCAATATCACTAGTATGAAACTTACCTTGGAAGTGAAAGAGCGTCAATACGAAGATCCCATGCTATTTCTTGACACTTTACTCTTGAAATATCATCTCCTTTTTGTTCTTGAAGGAGAAGTCATCATTTGAGATTTACAAAAATGGTAAAATAATGAATTTGGAGTTCTCCGATGCCGTGCGAGTTATATGTTCCTAAACGATGTTGTGTCGATTACGCCACCAAATATTGAGAGAAGCCCATTGTTCCCCTTATTCCATTCACCTCGGAGAAACGAAAATGTATCAGGATCTTAAATCTATATATTGGTAGAATGGGATGAAGAAGGATATAGCGAAATTTGTAGCTCAATGTCCCAACCGTCAACAAGTGAAAATTGAGCACAAAAGTCGGGCGGATTGTTGCAAGCTATAGAAATTCCAACTTGGAAATGGAGACTATAATTAACATGGACTTCTAATTACGTAGATCTATGGGAAGATTACCCCATTCTCGACGTAAGATATGAATCTATATGAGTGATTGTGGATAGACTCACATTCAAAATTCAGCGGTCTTCACTTCATACGGTCGCTAATTCATTACGAAATACGTCGAGAAGGAGAAGATTTTGCAAAGCTTTATGTTAAAGATATTAGTGCGACTTCACGAAAATGTTCTTTCTACATATTGGTGGAATGGGATGAAGAAGGATATTATCTCCGATGGAGTGAAAATTGGACTCGATGTTGCAAAGCTATAGAAATTCCAACAATTTTTGGAAATCTTTCCAAGAAGGTTTGGGAACTCGAGGTTAGCTCATTTGCGAGCTACATATTAGCGAGAAGATTTGCAAAGCTTTATTTCGACGGTGTTCACGAGTTTATTATCTCTGATGGACAAGCCAATTTTTGAACGTACCATTTAGACCCTTGAGGATATGCTACGGGCATGTATATTCGGACCATTGGATATTTACGGGGATTGGATTTTTAGTTGGGATGATCATTTACCGCTTATTGAGTTTGCTTATAACAATAGCTATCATTCTAGCATCCAAATGGCTCCTTATGAGGCTTTATATGGGCGAAAGAGTAGATCTCCGATTGGGTGGTTCGAAGTAGGAGAGACTAAATTGATAGGGCCAGACTTGGTCGGCAAGCTATAGAGAAATTCAAGCTTATACAGGATCGATTATTAACAGCTCAGAGTCGTCAGAAGTCCTATGCAGATAATCGTCGAAGGGACTTAGAGTTCCAAGTGAAAGATTGGGTATTTTTGAAGATGTCGCCAATGAAGGGCGTCATGAGATTTGGCAAGAAGGGAAAGCTCAACCCTCGGTACATTGGGCCTTATGAGATTGTACGCAAGGTAGGCCAAGTGGCTTATGAATTAGATCTACCTCCGGATTTAGAGTCAGTTCACCCAGTTTTCCATGTATTGATGCTTCGTAAGTGCATGGGAGATCCTTCTAGAATTTTACCAATAGATGATGTCTAAGTTTCCAAACAAATGTCTTATGAAGAAGTCCCCATTGCCATTTTAGATAGGCAAGTACGGAAACTCAGAACCAAGGAAGTAGCTTCAGTAAAAGTTTTATGGAGAAATAATAATAGAGAGGAAATGACTTGGGAAGCCGAAGAAGACATGAAGTTCAGGTACCCACATTTATTTTCACCTTCAGAGGAAACTCAGTCAGAGACGCCATTACCCTCAGGTATGTAGTGTTTTCCTTGATGTTTTCCTGGTCGTGTGTGCCCATGGCTATTGATGTTATTGTTGTAGCCCTGTGAGGCGATGTATTTTGGGTTGCTATTGCAGGATAGTAGTGCCATATTATAGGGAAAACTCAGGCAAAATTTTTATAGAATCCCCATGAACCTAACATTCGAGGACGAATGTTCCTAAGGGGGGAAGAATATTACACCTCGAAAATTTTGGATGTGTTGCCTTGTGGATAGGCTAGTGTGACCTTAGGATGATTATGAAACCCTTATGAGATTAAGGGAAGTATTAGATAGCTTAAGGTGCATACTATAAGATTTCAAGTCATACGAATATGTGAAGTTTAGTTGTTGAAGGAAGTGAAATGTAAGTAGTGTTCGGAAGGTTTCCGCTATAATCGAGCTAATATTTATTTAGAAATATCTTGAGGGGCTGCTATAGGGCCTATTGTATGGTTAATGAAGTGTTATATAAGTACCAAGAAGGTTCCACGGGGATTGGAAGTCAAACGAGTCGACGAGAATGGAATTCGGAAATTCCCAGTTGTACGGCCATTTGTACGGACCGTATAAATTATACGGCCCATATAATGGTCCGTAGATTTGTTCCAGAGTAGGGTGCAACCTGGGAAGATTATACGGTACGGACCGTATAAATTATACGGCCCGTATAATCGGGTCGGATAAGATTTTCTTTTTATATACAACGCCGACCCTTGCTAATTTTTTTTTCCCACATTTCTTTCAAGCTCTCCAAAAGCTCCAAAACCCTTTTCCCAACATATTTCACTCAAACCCAAGGGGTTGCAAAGATCAAATAGCAAGAATCAAGTGTTCATGTGTTAGAAGGCTTCTTAGGGTTGGTAGATTTCAAGAAATACTTGGGCATTGTAGCTAGGGTTTTTGCACAAGTTGATAGCTGCTCCAAAGCTTGTTCCTATGGGATAAAAAGGTTAGTTTCCATGATTATTTCATGTTATTGAGAATGCTTGGTTGTAGCAAAACTTGGGTAGAAGAAGGAAGTAGAAAATGAAGTCTAAATGTAGCTTTTATGATGTTTGTGAGTAGTAAGCTAACTTGAGTCATGATTCTTAGTATTGTATGAATATAATCTTCTCATGGAAGGCAATAATGGTGATGAGGAAGCATTGTATGAAAATGTGCAAAAGTTTGTATGAAGTTGCTAGTATGAGTTGAATATGAGAGTGTATATTGAAGGCTTAATGTAATGTGATTACTTGATTGTGATATTGTGGATGTTGTTGTGGATGTTTGGGAGTTGTATTGTAGTATAGTGGAAGTCAATGGAATAGGGGAAATGCTGCCCAATTTTTGTTAAATCATGAATTATTCTAGTAGGTTTAAGAGTATCATGAAGGCCTAACTATGGTATGAATCCTTCTAAATGTAGATTATTCAAGCTTCGACGGTGAACGTTAAATAGTTAAGAAGACAAAGAGGTATGTAAGGCTAACCCTTCTTTCATTAAGGCATGGTTCCTTTGATATATATATTCTTTCATGAGTCCTATAATGTCTTCCAAGTGACTCTATCTCTAAGATTACTAAAACTCATGATTCTCGAACTTTCGTGATCCTATTGCTTATATGATAGTTGATCCTCTAAGGATAAATGTAACGAAAACGATGATGGTAATGATGTTGACGACTCTTATGGACTCTTATTTCTAAGTATGTATGACTATTATGTAACACCGAGCTTATATGGCTGGGTATGATACCTATCGCGCGCACACCACTGCAGTTGGGTACGGATAACACTGAGCCTTGGTAGGGCCAAGTATGTATAATCACCGAGCCCTGTCATGGTTGGGTATGTGAAACACCGAACCTTCCTAGTCGGGTTTGATATGTATAAATATGATACGATGATATATATATATATATATATATATATATATATATATATATATATATATATATATATATATATATATATGTACATGAGTAAGCATTAGAAATGGAAGGTCCCTATGAAAGACAAGTAAGTAGATATGATGAAGGCCACTAGAGGTACAAATGACTCTATTACCTCCTGATTCTCTCATCTCATGTTATTCCTTGTGTTGTCTATATGCTTCTACTATGATGTTAATTATGGTTTACATACTCAGTACATTATTCGTACTGGCGTCCTTTTGTTTGTGGACGCTGCGTCATGCCCGCAGGTGGACAGGGAGACAGGCTTGATCCATACATTAGTTGTTCAGAGACTGCGTAGAAGAGCTCCATTTCATCCGGAGCTTCAACTTTTGGGTATTATTCTTTTGTGTATATACATATGGGCACGGCGGCGTCTTGTCCCACCTATATGATGTTACGTACTCTTCTTAGAGGCTCGTAGACAGTTGTATATGGTTAGATGTCTTATAGCCTTGTCGGCTTATATTTTGTATGCCATTTTGATAGCCTCGTCGGCTTTTGTATATGGATATGGGCCTTGTTATTGATATGATATAAATGTGTTGTTGCCCAACGAGATTAGCACTATTGATGTATGTAAATTATGAGTAAGCATTGTGGCTCACCTAGATGTGAATGTGAGAGTACGATAAGAGGTGCCCAGGTGGGTTAGCACCGGGTGCCCGTCATGGCCCTCCGGTTGGGTCGTGACAGCCGAGTTGGTGGAAGTGGATGCCAGTTGTGGAATGCCTCCCAGTCTCTTCGAGCTCTCGGTTGCTGAAACTAATCCGAGCATGGATTTTACCCAACACAAATAGCCCCCCACTTTTTGGGCCCTTCATACTCCATGAGCTCGGGAAATGGAAGATTTTGCTCTTTTCCCAAAAACTCCAACGAGAGACTAAACTTCGCCTCTTTTCCTGCGACCAACTGCCTTGTCAGGCCGGTATTTAATGCATCCAGCCTTTTATTCGACGGCACTCCTTTTAAGACACCGATTGGCGCTTCACTGATAGGATGTGTCACTTCCCTACCCGGCGAATGATCACATTGGTTGGCTCTATATATAAGTGAGTGACCTCACTCATATTTTCCTATCCATTGACTTCGCTCATATTTTCCCATCCATACTTTCACTCCTTACTTTCGTGCAAATTCTTTTTTCCCATCTTCCATACTTCTTTTATCCGTTGCAATGTCTTCCTCATCCACTTCGACATCCTTATCGTTTGACCTCACTCTGGCGAACATCAGAGAACATCTAGGGGTTACTTCAGCTGTCTCCGCTCGTCACCGAACATCCTTTGCTGTTACCACCCAAATGGAAGACTTGGTTTCCCTTACTTCTGACACCATTCCATCAAATTTTCGTTTCGCGAGGGATTTCTGTGATAACCTTCAGTTCGAGTCCGTGGAAGGTTTCACTACCCTGATCGATGATGACACCATCCCTCAATTCCATATTGACTGCCGATGCGAGCTCGAAGTTGACGTATCCTCACCCCCGGTTGGTGCCAGCATTACTCAACATATCCCGGGGATGTCTTTGGTATATACTTACCCATTTACTGTCGGGTTTGGCCTCCCGATCCATGAGGTTATTGAGGCCTTTTTTCACCGGTACGACGTATGTCTGGGGCAACTGGCTCCTCAAACCTGGAGGGTGGCCCGATGTTTGTAATATTTAGCGGATCGGGCGGGCCACCCTTTTACTCTAGACCACTTGGTCCAACTTTATTCCCCCTGGATGCTTCGCATGGGAATGATAATTCATGCTTTTCGAGACTCCCGAGGCCTCATTTCGAATGTCGAGAATGATCACGACCAAGGATGGCTCAACTGGTTTGTGATGGTATACACCGACTGCCTTCACGACCTTGCCATTGGCACTTTTCTGGAGCAGTGGAACAATGCCTGTAAGTATTTGGGTTCTTTTTTTTCCACATTCTTTTTTTTTTTTAGCCTCTCGAATATCTTGGCCTAACTTGTTGTTGAGTGATAATGACGATGATTTTTTTTACCTTCTTCTAGCGGCACCAATCATTCCCAAGCCCATGCCTGACATTTTTGACAAGGTGATGAGCATGTTGCTTTCATCCAGGGGCACCGAGCGGACCTGGAAAGGAATTTCTGTCGATAAATGGAAAGGAAAAAACCAAGGTAAGTGCCTTTCCGCTGTGTTCGTGTATTTACACGAATCTTAGCCTCTCTTTTGATTCTTTTTGCTCTTACTAGGTCTCCCTGCTCGAGGGGCTTCCATCAGGAAAGCTCTTTCCCTAGAGGAGGCCCGTGCTCGTATCGCCACGGTAGTAGTCGATGAGAGAGGTAACAAGAACCAGGCCCTTCCACACGAGGTTGGGGCATTTTCTATCGGGGGGATAGGCTCTCGTACAGGGGCATAGCGCCTACTCAAGGAATGCTTGACAGAGTAAATGCAGAGGTCGGTCCATACTGAGGACGGCGATAGAGGAGGTACCGCAGTCAAAGGGGCAAGGGGCCCTTCCACTGAGGCTGTCGTTGAGACGGGAGTTAATGAAGACCTACCTGGGAGTGTGAGGGGTGGCGTTCCCTATGTTGGCGCTGCATGCATTGGTCCTTCTACTCTGCCTCCCCTCGCGGCTAGTCCAAGCCTTGGTTTGGAGGTTTCCCTCAATCACTTGGCGGATATCTCTCTCCAGGTAATATGACCCTTCAGTTCCATGCATTATTTGTTGTGTCCAGAGGGGACGTATGTATTAATCTTGCCTATTTGTTTTTTCTCAAGGTCAGGCCACCATCTCTTCTACCCTCGAGCTCTTTGGGAATTCCTAACGTTCCTCCTCTCGTGACATGGAAAGGCTATGGAAGGACAACCAGTGGCTTCGAGATGAACTTGCCCAGCTCCGGACAAAAAAAGGGGGTCTCTAGGCCATGAAGACTTCTTTGGAGTTCCAATTGGTCGAAGCCAAGAAGGCTCTGAGGGCTCGAGACAATACCTTCTGAACCATGACCACGACTCCTACGCTATTCTTTGGACAGGTTGGATTAGGTGTAAGTTGAACGCGATGCTACACGGGAGCGGGTGCAGACCCTTGAAGCTGCTCGTGCTTGACTTAGGGCCCGGATTCAGCTTTTGGTTCTTCGTCAAGAGGCCGAATGGCTGAGAACCTCCATGCTTTGGGATCATGCTGTATTTTATGCTTGGCAGGAGGTTTTGTAAAGCATTGAAGAGGGGCGAATTGATGTGTCCTCGGCTTTGATTGACGCCAAGGTAGATCTGGGCACAGCTGGGGCAGACATGGGCTAATTCCCTAGCAAAACGCCGCCTTCTTCTGGACCAAGCATGCAGGAACCCTGGGCCTGGGTGCCAATAGCAAGTCCTTCTGCACTAGAATCACCAGCCTTAGCTTCATTAGCATGCCTTGGGAGGATAACTAGCTTTTGCTGCAGCGAGCACTCATGTTTTTTGCTTTCTAATTAGTACTACGGGATTAGTGTACCCCTTCTGGATATTCTTGATTTTCTGACTCGGCTTGTGAACCAATTTCTTTTAACCAATGCTTCAGGGCCTGCGTGCCCTTTTTAGGATATTTTTTCTAGCCTGACTCGGCCTGTGAGCCAATTTCTTTTAACGGATACTTCTAGGTCTATGTGCCTGCAAATGTTTTTGTATTAGCCTACGCGCTCTCTTTGCCCCCATTTTTAGGACAATTATCGGTTTGTTTCTTTCAGTTTTGACTTTCACGCTTAGACATGCGCTTTGTTTTTTCAACAATCGTGACCACAAAATGGTCTGTCAGCTTTTTGTTGCACTTAACCATCGAGGCGTGACAATTATGCCCGTCTTCTGAAACTATGCTAATATTTGAGCATGATGATTGGTGTCCTCCTGTCTCTTTCATTTCATGTTTGAGGTCATCGTTCTTAACTCAATCTGGGAATGTCACTTTCGGAAACACTTTCGTGATTTTGGGGATTTAGAACATCCAATTCTCAATGAGGGAGGGCCCTCACTTTTCGGTGTTGATGGGGAAGATATCTCAACCCCATTTAATGGTACAACATTTCATGGAACATGCACGCTCAGAGGCTTCAATGGCCGTGTCGTGTGTTAGAAGGAGTTTGCTAGGCCGTACGGCTCCCGAGTTTGGTTTTGCCCCGAACGTTTTCGCGATCATTGAAAAAGGATGTATTGCTAATAACAGCCAAAAATAAGCAGAGATTTTTATTTCACTCCTAAGCTTTATAAGGGATGACTCATCTTATTAGTACACAGCCTCTCCCCTACGCTTTCTCAAAAAATGATAGCGAAGCAAGAAAGGACCTGGCGGATGCGAGAACCTTTGGCAGTCCCAGTTTTATTTGTTTTGACGACTTAGGCATGTCTTTTTTCCACCCTTATCAGGGTGTGGAATCATTCAAGAATGCCAGTGTTGGAGTGCGAGGTAGCAAGCCCTTACATTGCGACCTCATAACCCCCTTGCCGGGGAAGGTAGTGGTGCACACCTTAATCGCTTCCCCAGGTGACAAGATGGTCTTGCCCTCGAAGCCCGTCCACGTACACGAGGGAAAACAATTCATCCAGAAAAAATTAATGGTGCCACCACTTCGAGCGATACTTTGAGTGGGACCCTTCCTCGATGGTTACCATGATTTGGCTCGGGTCTCCCCCATTGGTTCCCTGCCATCTTATGCATGGGCCTGAATTTTGTGCAAGACAATCCGCAAAGGGGACCTTACCATCGTGCCACTCAGATCGCCACTGGAGGTGAGATCATAGTCTACTAATCGTTAGTTCTAGGGAAAAAATTTCCCTTTATGGGTGACGCGTTTCAGCCTTGGGTAGGGACTTTTTGACAAAAACAGGAAGAAATTTGGGTGCCTATTTCGCTTACGATATGACTATCCGGATACCTGATTAATTTGTGAATAGCCAACCCCGCCAGACACCTGCAGTATCCACCCCCGACCAAGTGAAGCTATATGAATTTTTTGCTAAGAAGTTAAGTATTTTCCCCCAGGACCCGGGGTTCAAGCCCGAGCCCAGGTATACCTGCTCCTCGGGGGTATATGGTTGGCAAGCAATCAACGCCAACTCCTCCACTGCGGATCTTCCAGCATCCATTTTTTTTATGCTACATACCCTCTGGGGATTCTGCCTATTTTTTCCTCCAGGGGGTGATTTTTACCTGTGGCTCATTGAGCCTGACCGGGGATCAGACTTTGAGGTCAAGGTTCTGTAATTGCTAGTGGCCACTACCTCCTGGTACTCCCTGGATCTGAGGAAATTCCTCCCACACAAATGATCAGCTTAATCTGCCCTCGGGTGGTCTCGCTCGACAAGTTGAATCCAGTTAGAATTTTTATCATCGAGAATACCTGTTCTGCCACTTGCACCTCTTTGAGCACTCGAAGGAGCACAATATTCATGGAGCAATCTAGGTCGATAAGCACACGTTTAGCATTAAAATTCAAGATTTGTAAGGATATTACCAGTGCGTCAGCGGTTTTTTCCTCCGTTTTATTGAAGATAATAACGTACTCTTTAAGGTGCCCAGCTCACAGAAGCTAGGTGTCACGACCCCACCGAAAGGCAATCACGGGCACCCGGAGCTAACCCACCTGGCACATCTCATCGTGCTTTCACAATCCTAACTAGGTGAGCCATATGGCTAACTCGTAATTTCCATGCATCAATAATACAAATTCCATCGGACTAAAGCCCTTTTATATCAACATCATCAACTATGCCCATATATATATATATATATATATATATATATATATATATATATATATATATATATATATATATATATATACACACACACCGACAAGGCTAACAAAATGATGTACAAAATATGAGCCGATAAGGCTAAGAGATAGCTATACACAACTGTCTATGAGCCTCTACAAAGAGTATGTAACATCATAAAAATGGGACAGGGCCCCGCCATGCCCATATAAATGCACAAAAGAATAGTACCAATGGCTGCAACTCCGAATCAAATGGAGCTCCTCTAGACAATCTCTGATAAAGCAGCCTAAGGGTCGAGTATGTCTCCCTGTCCACCTGCGGGCATGAACGCAGCGTCCACAAACAAAAGGACGTCAATTCGAATAATGTACTGAGTATGTAAGGCATAAGTAATAACATGATAAAAACATGAAGGATAACATAAGATAGAAGAACCACTTATACCTCTTGAGACGTTACATCACACTTACTTACCTGTTTCACTAAAGAAGACCTTCCATACATATACATATACATATACATATACATATACATATAGTAATACCATACCCGACCATGTAGGTTCGGTGTCATTCATACCCGGCCATAATAAGGCTCAGGGTTATCGATACCCGGCCGTAATAAGGTTCGGTGTTATCCATACCCGTCCATAATAAGGCTAGGTGTTATTCGTACCGAACTGATCATTGGTGTCTGTGCAATAGATATCATCCCCGGCCATATAGGCTCGGTGTCACAACATAGCTTCATATATGTACATATAGGATTACATAAGTAAAAGCAACATCATCATCATCATTACCACTATATCTTTCCTTAGAGGATCAACTATCATTGGATGGGATCAATGATATCATGAGAGTATCAAGAACTATGAGCTTTAGCACTTCTAGGAATGGGGTCATCATGGAAGACATTATGAATTTCGTGTATAGGTGTACAACAATGGAATCATGCCTTAAGAAAGAAGGGTTAGCCTTACATACCTTTATGTCTTCTTAACTACTTAACGTTCTCCTCCAAAGCCCGAATGATCTACATTCAAGAGGGTTCATAGCAAGCTTAGGTCTCAAAGACACTCTTAAGTTCAAACTAGTATAATTCATGAGCTAGCGAAAATTAGGCAGCATTTCCCCTATTTCGTCTACTTCTACCAAATTTCAAAACAACTCTCAATCAACAACGACATTATTAACAATACCATAATTAAGAGACTTCATTCAATTTAGGCTCCATTCAATCCCCAAAACTCCTTTTCATAATCACTCATAATAATAATTTTAACACAACCCCATATACGCTTGTATACAACACTTCCTCAACATCATTAGTACCACCCACAACAAGATTATACTCATAACATGCCAAGAATTGTAATTCAAGTTAACTTATAGCTCATGATATCCTCAAAATCATACTTGAACTTTTTTTTCATTTTTCTTCCTTCAACCAAATGGAACAACAATCCAACAACCTTAACTATATGCAAGAGATGTAAAAACTTACCTTAATCACCCAAGAACAAGCCTTGGATCAACTTACTCCACCAAAGTGAAGTCTCCAACATCAACACCAAAGGAAAACTTGAGCTTCACAAACTCTAGTGAGCTTCTTAGCACTTGAATATCTTAATCCTCATGGGTTTAGCATGAATTAGTTCATAGACTTGGGGAGAGAGTTTTGGAGAGCTCTAGGATCTAATTTGGGGAAATAATGAACCCAAGTGAGGCAAAATGAAATCGATAAAGCGTCACTTAAAATCCCGTCGCCCATTTTGACGTCCATTTTGACGGACCGTCAAATAGCCCAGCTAAACAGGCCTCACTGTGACCATTTCACTGTGGTGGGTCGACCATTTGATGGGCCATAAAACACCCTACGGTCCACAAATGGTCCGTAAAACTGCCCATTTCCGATAAGTTGCTCCCTTCGATTCGTTTGACTTCCAATCCTTATGGAACCTTCTTGGCACTTGTGTAACACTTCATTAACCATCTAAGGGGACCTATAGTTCCTTCTCAAGACATTACTAAACAAGGTATAGCTCAATCAATGCGAAATCTTCCCAAAACATGACTCAAATTCCCCTTCTTTCAACGAACTTGCTTCCACTAATTCATATGGCTCCAAAAACTTAAGATACACTCTTAAAGTTATCAAATACTTTCCTTAACCTTATAAGGACTTCATGTCCACTTTAGGCTCGTGTTAGTCTACTTATAATGCAAAAAACTCGAAATTCCTAAGATGTAACATTCTTCCCCCCCTCTTAGGGATTCTACAAAAATTTCGCCATAGTTTCCCCTGTAATATGTCACTACCACCCTATTATAGCAAACCAAAATATACATCACCTCATAGGGATATAACAACAACAACAACAATGGCCACACATGACCAAGAAATCATCGAAAAAAGCATTACATACCAGAGGACAATGGCGTCTCTCTCTGAGTCTCCTCTAGCGCGAAAATAAATGTGGATACCTAAATTTCATATCTTCCTCAGCTTCCCAAGTCATTTCCTCTCTATTAATGTTTCTCCATAAAACTTTAACTGAAGCTACATCTTTGGTTCTGAGTCTATGAACTTGTCTATCTAGAATGGCAATGGGAACTTCTTCGTATGACAATTGCTCGGTGACTTGGACATCATCTACCGGTACAATTCTGGAAGGATCTCCAATGCACTTGTGAAGCATCGATACATGGAAAACTGGATAGATTGACTCCAAATCTGAAGGTAGATCTAATTCATAAGCTGCCTGGCCTACCTTGCGTACAATCTCATAAGGCCCAATGTACCGAGGACTAAGTTTTCCCTTTTTACCAAACCTCATGATGAGTTTTCCCTTCTTACCAAACCTCATGACGCCCTTCATTGGTGATACCTTCAAGAATATCCAGTCCTTCACTTGGAACTCTAAGTCTCGTCGACGATTATCTGCATAGGATTTCTGATGACTCTGAGCTGTTAATAATCAATCTTGTATAAGCTTGACCTTTTCTACGGCTTGCTGGATCAAGTCTGGCCCTATTAGGTTAGTTTCTCCCACTTCGAACCACCCAATTGGTGACCTGCACTTGCGCCTATATAAAGCCTCATACGGGGCCATTTGGATGCTAAAATGATAACTGTTGTTATAAGTAAACTCAATAAGGGGTAAGTGATCATCCAAACTACCTCCAAAATCCAACACATACGCCCGTAGCATATCCTCGAGAGTCCGGATGGTACGACTCGTCCTTGTCCATCTCCGTGGATGAAATGTTGTACTAAGACTCACCTGAGTCCCCAAACCCTCTTGAAAAGACTTCCAAAAATTGGTTGTAAACTGTGTCCCTCTATCGGAAATAATAGATACTAGGACACCATGGACTGGGACTATCTCTTTGACATAAAGCTTTGCATAATCTTCAACTGCGTATGTAGTTCTGACTGGTAGGAAATGAGCTGACTTCGTAAGTCTATCCATAATTACCCATATAGAATCATACTTACGCTGAGTACGAGGTAAGCCTGCGATGAAATCCATATTAATCACTTCCTATTTCCAAGTCGGAATTTCCATAGCTTGCAACAATCTGCCGAGCTTTTGATGCTCAATCTTCACCTGCTGGCAGTTAGGACATTGAGCTACGAATTCCGCTATGTCTTTCTTCATTCCATTCCACCAATATATGGATTTAAGATCATGGTACATTTTCGTTGCTCCGGGATGAACAGAATAACGGGAACAATGGGCTTCTTTCAAAATCTGATGATGTAATCCTGCAACATTGAGAACACACAACCTGCCTCGACATCGGAGAACTCCATCTTCAGAAATCTCAAAGGATGACTTTTTCTTCTAAGGAAGTGCATTTCTGTAATGAACTAGTATGGGATACTCATACTGGCGCTCTTTCACCTCAACTACTATTGATAAGACAAGTGAATTCTGAAAGGTCACTCCTATATTGCCCGAGTTAGTTACCTGAACTCCTAGGCTAGCTAACTGCTGGAGCTCACGAGCTAACTCTCTTTTCTCTGGTTGAACATCACATAAGCTACCCATAGATCTGCGGCTAAGAGCATCAGCTACGACGTTTGCCTTCCCTGGGTGATATAGAATGCTAACATCATAATCTTTCAACAACTCCAACCATCGACTTTACCGTAAATTCAACTCTTTCTGCTTGAAAATATACTGAAGGCTCTTGTGATCCGTATAAATATCAACATGAACACCATACAAATAATGCCTCCACATTTTCAATGCATGAATCACCGCAGCTAACTTAAGATCATGGGTTAGATAATTTTTCTCATGTTTCTGCAACTTCCTTGAAGCATAAGCAATCACCTTACCATGCTGCATCAACACACATCCTAACCAAATGCCAGAAGCACCACAATAGACAACATAGCCTTTCGATCCCTCTGGAAGGGTCAAAACCGGGGCCGAAGTCTATCTATTCTTCAACTCTTGAAAACTGCATTCACAAGCATCCGTCCATTAAAATTTAGCTAATTTCTGAGTCAGCTTCATCAATGGTGCAGAAATAGAAGAAAAGCCTTCTACAAATCTTCTGTAATAACCTGCCAAGCCCAGAAAACTACGAACCTCCGTAGGTATTGTAGGTCTTGGCTAAGTCTTCATAGCTTCGATCTTCTGGGCATCCAGCCGAACACCGTCAGCTGAAATAATATGCCCCAGAAAGGTCACCAAATTCAACCAAAACTCACACTTTAAAAATTTTATGAATAGCTCCCGAGCTTGAAGAACTCTAAGGACAGTACGTAAATGATCTGCATGTTTTGCCTCGGACCGAGAATATACCATGATATCATCAATGAACATAATCACAAACAAGTCTAGGAAAGGCCTGAACACATTGTTCATCAAATCCATGAATACTGCCAGTGCATTAGTTAATCCAAACGACATTACCCGAAACTCGAAATGACCATTCTGAAGGTTGTCTTTGGAATGTCCTTCTCCCTGACTCTCACCTGATGATACTCGGATCTTAAATCTATCTTTGAGAACCATTTGACACCCTGCAATTGATCAAATAAATCATCAATCCTTGGAAGTGGATATTTATTCTTGATCATCACCTTAATCAGTTGCCTGTAATCAATACACATTTGCAAGGAGCCACCTTTTTTCCTTACAAACAACATGGGTGCTCCCCACGGTGATGAACTGGGCCTAATAAAGCCTTTCTCAAGAAAGTCCTTCAATTGTTCCTTCAACTCTTTTAACTCTGCGGGAGCCATCCTATAAGGAGGAATAGATATGGGTTTAGTATTTGGTAGCACATCAATAGCAAAATCAATCTTTCACTCTGGGGGAAGGCCTGGAAGCTCATCCGGGAATACATGCGAAAACTCATTCACTACATGGACCGACTGAAGAGTCGGCAATTTGGCTTCTATATCTTGAACCTGGACTAAACGATAAATACAACCTTTAGCAATCATCTTCCTTGCCTTGAGATAGGAAAAAACCTCCCTCTCGGAGACGCTATATTTCCCTTCCATTCCAAAGTTGGTTCTTCCGAAAACTGGAAACGATCCATTTTTGTTCTATAATCAACATTAGCATAGCAAGAAGCCAACCAATCCATGCCTATGATAACATCAAAATCCACCATTTTCAACTCATGTAGATCAGCCATAGTACGATGATCACAAATTACAACTACACAATTTCTAAATACTCGACTAGCTATCACCGGTTTACCAACGAGTGTAGATACCTCGAAAGGTTTGATTGACTCCGGTTTCACCCCAAATTGACTAGCAATATAAGGAGTAACATATGACAATGTGGAGCCTGGATCAATTAATGCATATACAACATGAGAAAATACCGATAATATACCTGTGACAACATCAAGGGAGGACTCAAAATCCTATCGCCCAGCCAGTGCATAAATTTGATGCTGAGGACCACTCAAACTGGGCTCTCCTCCTCTACCTCTACCACGACTAACTCGTGTATGTGAGCCTTGCCTTGGAGGGTGTATAGATGATGAAGACCCGATTCTTGCTGACCCTATGGCCTGAATCGTACCTCTGCTACCTCTCGAGGGGCAGTCACGCACCATATAGTATGGCTGACAATAGGCATAACAAGCATCTGAACGTAACTGGCACTAACCCCAATGTAGTTTCCCATACTGAGAACAACGTGGTAGGGGTGGTCTTGACTGGCTCGAGTCACCCCTGTACTGAGAACCCGAAGCTCTGAAACTCTGGCCCGGTCCAAAGTGAATAAGTCTATCAAATCTCTGGCCCGCAAATCGTGGAGGCGCACTAGTCATGGAATGGCCTGAATGCCTAGAATACTACTGTTTTTGCCCTCCTCTGAACTCACTAGTCGGACCCGAAGATCTAACCCTCTTGCTATAACCTCTATCATGCTCACGCTCACTTCTTTGCTGTTGTTGCCATTCCTCCAAATTCTGGGTATGGGCCTAAATACGAGAAATATCCATACCATCTTGAAGTGACACAATTAAGCACTTATCCATCAAATATGGCCCTAAGCCACTCACAAACCGATGAACACGGTCTCCCATATCCGCTACCATAGCCGGAGCATACCTAGCCAAAGAATTGAAGCGGAGGCTATACTCTAAGGCACTCATACTTCCTTGTCTAAGATTCAAGAACCTGTCAGCTCTAGCCCGCCGAACCTCTGGCGGCAAGTAGTGTCGGAGGAAAGCATCCACAAACTCTTGCCATACCGGGGGAGGTGCATTGACTCCTCTAGAAGACATCCAAATCATATACCAATGAACCGCAACATCCCGTAATCTATAGGAGGCCAACTCTACTGACTCGACATCCGAAGCATGCATTAACCGAAGTGTTCTCAACATTCCATCAATAAAGCTTTGAGGGTCCTCATTCGGTTTTGACCCGAAGAATTTCTGAGGGTTCAAGCTAATAAAATCATGGGCTCTGGCACTAACAGCCCTATCACCATGACCCGTACCCTGCCGCTAGGACTGAGTGGCGACTAGCTGAGTCAGCAAATGGATGGCCTCTTTCATCTCTTGGCCTGAAGCATCTATTAGAGGAACTGGGGGTGTCGGAGCTAGGGCTGAGGCTCCCTCATGCTCCTCTGAAATAGGCAACGAGTGAGAGGACCGAGATAGAACCTCATTATGGGCCTCACCCTCCTCTATATCTGTTGGCGGTACTCTCTCAGTCCGCCTTCCTACCATCGTCTTTCCCTTTTGAGCTGCTGTAGCTTTTCTCTTTACAAGCATCGCTGAAAAACATAACACACGATTAAGAAAAAGAGAAATTCTTATATCATGGCTCTATCGCACGATCTAAGAAGAAAGGAGGGTCATTTATTTCTTAATGCCAGCGCTCCCCCCTCTTTATAAGTGTGGCGCGCAACACACCCATAAATAAGAATCGACTGGACACGGCTCGTAGACACTACCTGGGATGAACTGCTCTGATACCACTTTTTTCACGACTCAACCGGAGGGCCATGATGCGCACCCAGAGCTAACCCACCGGGCACCTCTCATCATGCTTTGACAATCCTAACTAGGTCAGCCACATGGCTAACTCATAATTTCCATGCATCAATAATACAAATTCCATCGGACTAAGGCACTTTTATATCAACATCATCAACTATGCCCATATATATATATATATACACACACAAGCCGACAAGGCTAACAAAATGATATACAAAATATGAGCCGATAAGGCTAAGAGACATCTAGCTATACACAACTGTCTATGAGCCTCTATAAAGAGTATGTAACATCATAAAGACGGGACAGGGCCCCGCCATGCCCATATAAATGCACAAAAGAATAGTACCAACGGCTGCAGCTCCGAATCAAATGGAGCTCCTCTAGACAATCTCTGATAAAGCAGCCTAAGGGTCGAGTCTGTCTCCCTGTCCACCTGCGGGCATGAACGCAACGTCCACAAACAAAAGGACGTCAGTACGAACAATGTACTGAGTATGTAAGGCATAAGTAATAACATGATAAAAACATGAAGGATAACATAAGATAGAAAAGCCACTTATACCTCTTGAGACGTTACATCACACTTACTTACCCCTTTCTTTAAAGAAGACCTTCCACACATATACATATACTTATACATATACATATACATATAGTAATACCATACCCGACCATGTAGGTTCGGTGTCATTCATACCCGGCCATAATAAGGCTCGGTGTTATCCATACCCGACCATAATAAGGCTCAGTGTTATCCATACCCGGCCATAATAAGGCTTGGTGTTATTTGTACCCAACTGATCAGTGGTGTGTGCGCAATAGAAATCATACCCTGCCATATAGGCTCGGTGCACAACATAGCTTCATATATGTACATATAGGATTACATAAGTAAAAGCAACATCATCATCATCATTACCACTATATCTTTCCTTAGAGGATTAACTATCATAGGATGGGATCAATGATATCATGAGAGTATCAAGAACTATAAGCTTTAGCACTTCTAGGAATGGGGTCATCATGGAAGACATTATGAATTTCGTGTATAGGTGTACAACAATGGAATCATGCCTTAAGAAAGAAGGGTTAGCCTTACATACAAGGGTTAGCCTTACATAGATTTATGTCTTCTTAACTACTTAACGTTCTCCTCCAAAGCCCGAAGGATCTACATTCAAGAGGGTTCATAGCAAGGTTAGGTCTCAAACACACTCTTAAGTTCAAACTAGTATAATTCATAAGCTAGCGAAAATTGGGCAGCATTTCCCCTATTTGATCTACTTCTACCAAATTTTAAAACAAATCCCAATCAACAACAACATTGTTAACAATACCATGATTAAGAGACTTCATTCAAGTTACGCATTTAATCCATTTAATCCCCACAACTCCTTTTCATAATGGACAAGATTATACTCATATGCCATGAATTTTAATTCAGTTAATAGCCATGAAAATTCGGGCTTCATTTTTTCTTCCTTCATTGTGACAATTTCACAGTGTTGGATCCACCATTTAACGGGCCTTAAAACACCCTATGGTCTGTCAAATGGGCCATAAAACACCCTACGGTCCACAAATGGTCCGTCAAACTGCCCATTTCCGATAAGTTGCTCCCTTCGATTCGTTTGACTTCCAATCCTTATGGAACCTTCTTGGCACTTGTGTAACACTTCATTAACTATCTAAGAGGCCCTAAAGCTCCCCCTTAAGACATTACTAAACAAGGTATAGCTCAATCAATGCGGAATCTTGCCAAAACATGACTCAAATTCCCCTTCCTTCGACGAACTTGCTTCCACCGATTCATATGGCTCCAAAACCTTAAGATACGCGCTTAAAGTTATCAAATACTTTCCTTAACCTTATAAGGACTTCATGTTCACTTTAGGCTTGTGTTAGTCTACTCATAATGCAATCAACTCAAAATTTCCAAGATGTAACACTAGGCCACTTCAACCTTCAGGTTCATACAATCCTCAATGGTATGTACGTGGGTGTAATGGAAGTGACACCACAAGCCGGTGTTCCTTCTATCCGAGTTGGTCTGGATCTCCTCGGGGAATCTAGCTTCTTTCATCGCCCTCATTATTGTGACAAGCTCCGCAGCATTTATTTTAAAATTATGATCCGAGAACTTCGGAGGTTCAGCCCCTTTTGACGCCGATCCCGAAAGGCGTGGGGTAGCCCTATTTAGGATACCTCAGCCACTCCCTTTATTTCCCCTATTTGAATTTCAGCCTGCGAGCCTCATACGATTCAAACTATCCCCGTCGATTTGTGATGTTTGCTTCGAAACCCGGGTCCGGTCTTTTTCCCGTGCAACTGCCTTCTTTTGTTAGAACCATCGCCTTTTGATCCTTATCGATGCGTGTTTTGGCAGTATATCTAGGGTTTATCTCGCTCCATGTTTTGGCCGAGACATACTCCATCCCTTCCATCATTTGAAACTCTAACCTTTTTTGGGGGGCTAAAATTATAACATCGTTTGTATCTTGAATCCATGGTTTCCCCAAAACAACTTTAAAATCCATATCTCCATCTACCACTCAAAACTTTGCACTCCCTTCACTCCATCCGGTAACCACCGATAATTCCACAACTCCGTAACGGACTAACTTGATGACTTTGTCACCGAAAAACTCAATTTCTCCCATTTCGTCCAGGTGTTGAACGACTCCCCACTGAATGATGTTAATCACGCTCCTTAGAATCAATGTTATTCCTGACACTATACTATTATTTATTAATGCATTAAACACCATATCATTAGGGAGGGGGGAAATTTCTCTTATGCTCATGTCTCCTGCCTCGACCCATTCCAACTCCTTTCGTTCAAGAGCGAGGGCTGCGCTTTCTAGGTACGACAGTATATCGTACTTTTTGGCTCTTACGCCCTTCATCACGAATGGGGCTTCTGGGATTTGGCTTAACTCCTCGATAAACACATCCAACCGTTCTTTCGCCACTCCAACCTTTTTAGTTTATAGGGTCGTAAGGATCTTACCCGCGTTTTGATTTGACACCGAAGTCCCTGTCTTAGTATGCTTAGCCATGGTAGTCATGGCCCTTTCCATGCATTGCATCCTCTCACCCTGCGCCTTGAGTGTGGCCATCAGTACCTCGCTCGTCAAGGAACCCGTCTTTTGAGTAGGTTTTTGCCCGTCAGGTTGAGATTACGTTGACCCGCTCTTCCGAACGCACGCTTGCGCGGTTGTTCTACTTCGTCGGTGTTTAGGACTCCTCTGCTTCGCTCCTCACTAGGCTTCTTGCGCGTTGTCCCATCCCTACTGCTCTTGTGTTCTTTAATGGATTCCCCTCCGTGCTCGGACACTTGCAACTCCACCAGATCCTTCATACCTCTCACCAACATATGTGTGTCCTCGAGCCCCTGTATATTTCTCAAGATACCGCTAGATATATTTTTCTGTGCACAATGACTTTACTTAGAGTTTCTGGAAGGATAATTTCTGTTGCGAATCAAGACAAGTTCACAACTATCTACCCTATAGACGGAGCCAAATTATTTTTCGGTGAAAATCGATAATCAGTTAGATATTTGTATTTTATGGGTTTAAAGACAAGTTGGTTGTATCCAATCCCGGACACTCTCCTTTCGGGGTTAGTGTTTGTGATTGCAAGAGTTAGATTTAAACTAATGGAGCTTAAGAAATGGTAAAAATAAGCAAGATAAATATATGTTCAGGGGTAAATGATGAGTCCGGATATGTATTGCTTTAGAGAGAAAAATAGGAGATAGGTTACAAGAGATGAGGTGAAGATGCCTTAGCTTACATGGTATGCTATCTATATAAAAAACTGAAAATAACACTTTTCCACCCTAACGTTCTATTGATGGGACTTAACCAATCCGCATCGATACCAAAAAGAAACCAAGATTATTAGGACAGGTTTCTAATTTTGATCATAGAAAATAGCATAAACAAAAATTTGGTATGATACAAATTTTATAAAATAACCGGCCGAACCAAACCATTAACACCCCTGCGTGTAGCCCTAGCTATTTGAGTCTTATTGGCGTGGCCCAAAATTTGACAATTCGAAATTGGCTTTTTGGGTGGGACTCAAAAGTGTGTTAACAATTTTTTGGTAACAACTACTCCAAATAAAAGTGTCTTATTGGCGTGGCCCACGTACATACGTATAATTGTCGATCAACTACTTTTTTTGGTTTTACTAACAATTTTTACTAAATGTGTTTGTAAATTATTGTCATTTGATGTTGTTTTAGAGCCTCGATGAAATTGGAATTCTGATTTAAGGTTTCCCAAATGAAACTTCTGTAAATTCTTTACCAAGCAATTTGTGATTTGAGCGCTTGGTATGATTTAAAAAAAATTCATTCTCAATCCAAAATCGAAAAATAAATTCCTGAAGTTATTTCCTAGAAAATAAGATAGTGCTCGTAGGAATGCAGAGGAAAAACTGCATTGTCAATTACGACTTTTATTTTTCTATAATTGGTAAACAAGATACTTTCTCAAATTAACACCAAAGAGGTAGGCTTCTGTTTACTTTTACTTATTAGTTTGAGATTAGCTAACTCTAGCTAATAATAGTTCACAGCGCTATTATGCAAGTTGACATGCCATTAAAAGCATCATCACATGAAATTTTACATTTGTTAGTCATCACTTATTTTAGAATGCACAATCAAATATTCCTATTTTTTTTTTTTTTATATAAACGGATAATCAGTTAGAGATTTGTATTTTATGGGTTTAAAGACAATTAGGTCGTATCCAATCCCAGAAACTCTTCTTTCGGGGTCAGTGTTTGTGATTGCAAGAGTTAGATTTGAATGAATGGAGCTTAAGAAATGGTAAAAATAAGCAAGATAAATATATGTTCAAAGGTAAATGATGGGGGCGGAAAAATAAGCCCCATATAAATATGAAAAATCAGTAAATATATATCAAATACAACTTGGGAACCCAATGATAACCATTCTCTTTATATTTTTTAATTTGTATTGGTTCAGAGAGAAATCCGCCTCCGATGAGAGATAGTTTCATAGAGAAAAAAGAGATAGTTTACAAGAGATGAAGTGAAGATGCCTTAGCTTACATGGTAAGCTATCTATATAGAAAACCGAAAATAACACTTTTCCACCCTAACGTTCTATTGATGGGACTCAACTATGCTCCCATATAAATATATATATATATGCATGCATAAATGTGTGTGTGTATATGTCAGTGTGTATATATGTTATATATTTTGACTAGCATTCGTAATTAATTTCAAAAGACCAAAAAAAAAAAAAAAAAAAAAACACACACACACACACAAAATAGTAGAATCAATTGGGTCCATGCAATATGAATTGGATCATGAAATTAGTAGCCACCTTTGACTATAATGGTTTAGACAGTTAGGAGAGTGTAGGGTTTAGGATGGGGGTTGGGGGAACTTCACAATGTGAAGTCAACAATTTAAGTGTTAAAATTAGTTAACATGATCGTACGTTTGAAAAAATCAGTATAATTTTACTTGCAGACTACATTTAAAAAAAAAAATGGTAATATTGGGTGTTTGTACTAACCTAATATAAACACATAGCAGATGACTTTACATACATTATTTTAATAAATTATAGTTAATTTTTCGTTAATCAATGCATACTTTTTCCTAAAAATTATTCACTGATTATGGTAAATTTATATTATTCGATATAAACGTCAGAGGGGCTAATTTTATTTTATTTTTCATGCATTTGTTCTGGCTCTGTATTTATTTTCCTCTGATGCATCTTTTTCCTTTTCAAAAAAAATAAATAAATAAATAAATACATGTGGACCGGAGTGATTAATAAGAAACTATTGATTCCTTTTGGTGTAGCTAATATTATTTCTACTATTGTGTTTTCCTAACGTAACAATCTGGCCTTTAATACAGCACAATTGTAATTAAAATTGTGATCCGAAGCTTTGGATAAGTTTGTATAATTATTTGGGACTTGTTTTGATAGTCGAGGTTGGACCCAAGGGCTCGGGATTTCAACACATATTGAACTATCTTGATATTGATAATTTTCTGTTGGCGTCTGATGAATCGTGATTGTGAAAGAAGACACCGCGATCGCGAAATGTAGTTGGAGGATTGACTGGTCAAGGAGGTTTTGTTATCCGCAGCCTACCATGACAAACGCGAGAGTCAAACTTGTTGACTCAGCACGAAGGCGTGGACGAGGACGCAACCACGAAGAGGAAGCACGAAATGACCAACTGGTCAACTTTTGTACGTGAACGGGAGGCCCTAGCTGCGATTGGGAAGAGTCTAGATTTCGAGATCTATCACATAATTTTGGGGTTTGGAGACTTTGAACAAGTCATAATATCCATTTGAAACTTGTTTGAGGGTTTAAGTTGGGATCAAAGGAGTTCGGGTGAGTTTCAAGTGCTAAAACTTTCTTGGTGTTGCACCAGATTTTATTTTTTTTCTTGTGCAGTTGCAGACCATTCCGACCGCAAGGGTGGAGGTCGTTGTCGTGTTAGGTTAGGGAGGCAGCTTGCTTCTCGGTCGCTCAAGTGGCTCGACGATCGCATAGGGATTCACTGGATTGCAATTCACTATCATGAAGGTCCCAACCGTGAAGAGGAACAACCAGGCAGTATAAAAGCTAGCAGATCGAATTTTATGTTATTTTAACAATATTGAATGTTGGAGACTCGGTTATGAGGCGATTCAAAGGTGGATTTTCATCACAAATCATTAGTAAGTATTTCCAACTTGAATTTAAGCTATTTCCTCGATTACCTGTTGATTTTTAACGCCAAGATTTGTAGATTAAAATTTGAAATTGGGAAATCTTTATCCTAGATTAAGAGAGTAATTTTATAAATTGAAGGTTGAATTGATATCGGATATTAAATTCATTGTGGATTTAAACTCTTGGTAGTATGAGTAACCGGGAAATATAGTGATTTTACAATTTTGACCTTGAGGCTCAGGTTTGAGTTTTTTTATTACCCATTGATCCGAATTCCTTCAATATTGTAATATGGGTGTCGTTGGACTACTCGTTTAACCCCTAAACTATACTTTTGGATAGATTGAGAGCATTCAGAGGAGAAAATTAAATTATGTTTCTTTTATTTTTCTAACATCCCCCATGTAAACTCCTGAAAAATATTATTTACTGTGTCTCAATTTATGTGGCACGCTTTACTTTTGAGTCCGTCCCAAAAAGAATGTTACATTTCTATAATGTAAACAACTTAACTTTAAATTACTCTTTTACCCTTAATGGAATTATTTATAGACACAAAAATGTCTATGGTTTGTTATAGACCTCATATTTCAAAAGTCTTTAGCTTTGTTTCTTTCTTAAAGTTTGTGCCTAGTCAAACGGTGTCATAAAAATTGAAACAAAGGAAGTAATTTATTTTCTAGGTTACCCCGCAGATTTATTTTCTATATTTCCATTTTCAGTTTTTCTCAGAAATTTGTTTCGCGGTAAACAATCACCTATGAAGCGATTTCTCACGGAGCTTATTTAAAAATGAGAATTAGTGGATTCTTATTAGTTTCACTCTACATTGCAAATCAGTCCTACCCAATTCTAACTTCAAGTAAGGGCAAAATGCACATGTTTATTGCAGTAATGGGATGATTGGCGAAGAAAAAGGGCTTTTGGCTTTACATTTAGTTTGATGGGTTTATGTTTTACCGAGTGATGGTGTAAATTGTTTTTACACAATCAAATTTTTTGTCTTGAAATGCGGACTTCAAAAATAAAATATTTTTGAGAGAGTTTATTCATGAACTATGCGAGCCCATGTAATGGGGTCCATTCTCAAAGAAATTTAAGTAGCTAAAATAAATTTCTATGATGATCATCAATTAGTTAGCTACCATAGGTTAAACTGCACCGATGATGTAAGTAAATCCTTGCACTACCATTGTATAACTTAAATCCTAATTTGATATAGTAATTAAGTGCTATGAAGTCGAATTATTTTTTCTAATTTAATTGTCTTAAATTTAAAAAATATACGGCCATTCTTCTTTAAACGGCTAACAAGTAAAATTATATCACATAAACTAAAACGGAGAGAGAGTAATTGAATTTAACAGCAATAAATCATAATCCAAAATTGTCTACTATTAAATGACTAACTAGATAGCAATAAATGGTGGAAAACTCACTTACAAAATAATACTATTAATTCACTACTTAGATAACAATAAATGGTGGAAAACTCACAAAATAATACTATTAAATGACGACTACCTAGAACTCTTCCAAATGCAAAACAAACATCAATTTAATGTCTAAACCATGCTTAGAAGCATAGAGCTAGCAAGAAACAATGGCAATAACATGCTCATTGGTAACCACTTGGATGAATAAGCATTGCTTCTAGTAGGAGTGATACCCGCAGAACCAGGAAAATAAGAAAAACCCTTAGGAGCAGGAGGAGGAATTGTACTTTCCGGAGGATTATTAGTATTAGTACCCCCGGGAGTCGCTGGCATAGCGATTTTGAAGTGAAATTTGAGTCCAGAAGCACAATGACCAGGAATGTCACACAAAAAGTAGTATTCGCCCGGAGTCATGAGGGTGAGTGAGTCGCTGCCGGTGTAGAAGCTGGCAACTGGATCATGATCAGTGCAGGAGTCGAAGCTGGTCTTGTTCACTTGCCTCACGTTGTGCAGTTGTGGGTTGTAATTGAAAACTGCATGTTACACAAAGTATGTGTAAGTTAAGTTCTGAGGCGGAGTAATCTCAAATTAATTTAAAATAATTATTGAGTTTATTAAATATCTATAGATACTAAGGAATTTTTAATGCAGTATTAAAAACGAAAAGAGAGGCAATTTAACACTAGAAAATAAAACTGAAATTAGTTAGGAACTTCATAGCTAATTCGTTGCTAAATAATTCTTAGGTAGCAGAATTTTTTGATAACCTATCGCTAGTCCGTCACTAAATAGGATTAGCGACGAATTTTGTTGTTTAGCTACAAAAGTAGTGAAAGATCTTACCAAGGACATCACCGAGTTGAAAATTCTTGGAAGAAGCCCATTGTTCATAGTTATAGTTGAAAGTCCATCCAACAGAATCACCAACTTGATACACAACAGCCATGGTGGATCCCAAGGTAGCCATCACCACCACCAATAACACCATCATTGTTTTTCTGAAGAAAGCCATATATAAATAAATTTTAAATATATGCCAATGTTAATAATACTAACGATTTGAATGAATGAGCTCTGAGGTTCCGAACTGAGGCTTTTAAAGGCGTAGTTAATGGTCTCCTTGCCTTGCTAGGACTGGAATTAACGTAACAGGCATACTGTTTTTGGAAATTTATTTTCCAAATATAGTTTTGAAGTTCCAATGAAACTAAGGTAACTGAAAGTACCATATATTGTTTTGAAGTCCCATGAAACTTACCAATATACAAAATATATTGCCAATAAAAAAGAGACAAGAATCTCTAACAAGTATTTACCATGTATAATTTTGATGTTCCAATGAAACTAAGGTATACTAAATATATTGCCAATAAAAAAGAGACAAGAATCTCTAACAAGTACTTACCATATTATTTTTTACATTTACGGAGTGAATCATATATGGTACGTGCCCGTGTTAAGGTTTTTCTTTATACGTCAAAAGTCTCAATAAGTTAAGAATTTTTTTTAAATTATCGCCGTTGATGAAAACAATTTCAAGGGTTAAAATACCCAAGTGCCCTAATACGCAATTTTTATGAAAGAATTATCGGAAAAAAACTCGATTAATTTTATGAGGAAAAAAGTAAGATTATAACTCAGTGTTTCTTTGGATGAAAGAAGGTAACTAAACCTTTGGTAAGCCTTTAGTTTGGACAATTTCCCATTATGTTCATCGATCTCCATGAGAAAAATTATGTCATGATGTAGATCTTTCTTTTCCTTACTATATTTTTCCGTGGTGCTTAAGTAATTATTACTTTAATTCCACTACATTAATTTCCATAAATTGAGAAATATATTTCAAAATAACATAATCTGTTTCTATATGATTTTCGGGCGCTTATTTAATTGGGAAAAAACAAAATTAGCCGCCCATTACAAATTCATCACACCTGGTTAAACCATAAACTTTTTTGAGATAATTTCAATAATGTACATTCCAACATAAAATATTACATCCACGTAGCTTTATTTTTAATATAATTAGCATAGCCAACCTTTTTTTTTTTTTGTAATAGTGTTTATACACACGATATGCAACATTATACACCTATTGTAGACATGTATCAACCTTGTATAAAAGTGTATAATAATGTATAAAAGGGTCATTTTTCGGGTAATATTAAAAATAAGGGCCATTTTGGGTAAATATTTTCTCCAAATAGACAGAGTGTTATTTATAAATTAAGTAATATACAATCCTACCTAAAATATTACATCCACGTAGCCATATTTTTAATTTACATCCGCATAGCCAACTTTTTGCAGGAGTGTTTATACACACGATATACAATATTATACAACATTATACACTTATTGTAAACATTATATACTCTTCTTCTGCCCACATTCGAATGTATACTAAGGAGCTTCTAAGATAAAGGATTAATGACACAGCCCGGAAACTAATATAATGAATGAATAAATAAATAAATAAATAAATAGGGTGTCCCACGAATGAACGTGTGGGCTCACAAATCAGCAGCAATAGCAAGTCCTTCCTAAGCGTCTGGAGTATCAAGAACCTGCTCTTCTCCGTTATCTAACATACCATCAAAAACAACAATGGTATGCCTGAGTACTTCGTACTCAGTGAGTGCCTCGGGGACAACAAGTAATATGAAAATAGAGTACAATAATACGTAAAGAAGTCAGTTCTGAAAAGATAGTATAAAAACAGTTATTCCACTTTGTGATTCTTAATATCATTTGTTAAACAATTTACAAAGCCATTTCAAAATCCCAGTTTCAATTATGCTTTAAATCAATCAGGCATAAATACCAGTTCTATAATAAAGATGGATACCACAATTGCCTATATAGGCCCAACTCAATATCAACAACACTACGCAATACACCGGAATATGGATTCATGGTGGCTACTCTTCCTCCCGAATAGCAAGGCAATTAATACACCCCAGGTAGCGAACCCGGAAGTGGCCACTCTTCCCCCCGAATGGCAAGACAATTAATACACTAGGATCCATAGTGGCTACTCTTCCTCGAATAGCAAGGCCAAACACAACAACAAAGTTCATAGCATAGAAGCCGATTCACAATTTATCTCAAAGTAATCACACCATCAAATAATATTAAACTTCATTATGCCATTACGAAAATCCATAATTGCATAGATAATCTTGAAATTGTTTCCACTTCTTTAAACAAGATTCCTTTGTCTTACTTTCTTTGTAAAGTCATCAATACCAACAATTAACCATCATCATTGATCATCTGTTATAGAAGAAAACGATTATGATTTCATATACAATCAAGGTTTAATGTGGGCTTGCCCCCTCACGCACACCAACCACAAGAAAAGACATGAATTAGGAAGCATGAGAAGTTCACCTTTTTATTCAATAAAGAACCTTTGAGAAGAAAACATATATCCATGATAAGGTTTTTAAAAGAGAGACATACCTTAGTATGTTAAACAAAGTTTAACAATTCACTTTTCTAGTGAAGAACACCTAAACCATAGCTTGAATCACTTTAGAAGAATTATGTTGCAAACCCTATGTTTTAGTCACAAGAATCATGTTAAGAATCATGGGTTTGATGTTAGGATTGATAATCAATGATTAAGATGTTCTTACCTTAGTGTTGAAGCCCTAGAGAGATATTTTCGTCCTTAGGGTTTTTGAGAGTGAAAAGAATGGAAGAAAAACTAAAATTTTGCAACTTATATAATTTCAGCCTATCAGGCACAATCGACGGTACAAAAGATGGAGCGTCGATCTGCTCCGTCGAATGGTCTTTGTGCTAGGTCAATTCGATGGTACAAAAGACGGAGCGTCGATCTGCTCCGTCAAAGTCATGAAATTTCCAGTGAGCAACTTTCTCTTCCTTACTTTCTACGGTGCAAAGGATGGAGCGTCGAACAGATCGACGGTACAAAGGACGACCGTCGAACCTCCTTTTCGTGAAACTGCAGTGAATTTTCTTTTTGACCATCTCCTCTTGGGTCTTTAGCCTAAAGTCACGCACGTAACCCAACACATAAGGTTCCAAAGGACTCATACAATGCTTTCACACTCTATACAGATTTACGGGATGTTACATTATCCGCCCCTTAAGATTCATTCGTCCTCGAATGAGAATAATAGTTTAGAAAAGAATTCACTAAACCACAAGTTGCTTCGAACAGACAAAACGATTCATCCATGAGTAATTTAAAACGCTAACTCATACCTACCATAGGGAACAAGTGAGGATATCTCTTCTTCATGTCCTCCTCTGCTTCCCAAGTAGCTTCCTCAATATTATGGTTTCACCATAAAACTTTAACCGATGCAACATCCTTTGTTCTCAACCTTCTAACTTGACGATCTAGAATCTGAACCAGTTTTTCTCCATAGGTTAACCCTTTATTAATTTCAATCTCTTCATGGTTCAACACATGGGAAGGATCATGTTTGTACAACCTCAACATCGAAACGTGAAACACAGGGTGCACTATGGCTATATCGGATGGCAACTTCAACTCATAAGCCACCGTCCCAATTTTCCTAACAATCTCGTAAGGGCCAATGAAACGGGGACTAAGTTTTCCCTTTTTACCAAACCGCATTACTCCCTTCATCGGCGACACTTTCAAGAACACTTTGTCACCAATAGAAAACTCTAGCTCACGCCGCCTCATATCCGTATAGGACTTCTGTCTACTCTGAGCTGTCTTGAGTCGTTGCACAATAAGATTAACCTTCTCAATTGCTTCATGAACTAAATTCGGACCCAATAACTCCACTTTAGTTGGTTCAAACCAACTAATTGGAGACCAACAACGCCTCCCATAAAGAGCCTCACAAGGAGCCATCTGAATACTCGCTTGATAGCTATTGTTGTAAGTGAATTCCACCAGAGGTAGGTGTTCATCCCAACTTCCTTCAAAATCGATTGCACAGCTTGTAGCATATCTTCCAAAGTCGAATAGTTCTCTCCGCCGCTCGCCGCTTGAGGAGAAAGGCGGCTCAATTTCACTTTAGTTCCCAACACTTCCGAAAGGATATCCAAAAATGAGCAATAAATTGCGTACCTCGTGATATAATCGATGTCGAACACCATGTAATCTAACTATCTCCTTTAGATATAGCTTGGCGTACTGCGCCGCGATATGTGATGTCTTCACAAGGAGAAAATGCGGACTTTGTGCGAGTTCATCCACGATAGCCCAAATTGAGTCAAACTTGGCCTTCGTGCGGGGTAACCCCACAACAAAATCCATATTGATCTCCTCACTTCCACCGGCGGAATCTCGATATTCTCGAGCTGCCTCCGTGCCTTTGATGTTCATCCTTCACTCCGTTGTTTTTAAACACTTAGCCAAAAAGTTAGAAATATCAACCTTCATGTTCTTTCACCCAATAGTGTTGTTTCAAATCCTTATACATTTTGGTGGATCCGGATGAATCGAATACTTGGAACTACGAGCTTCCATCATTAATTCTTGTCGAAAACCATCGACATCAGAACACAATGTAAATCTGCAACCGCGAACACTATCACCAAGACCAATAGTAAATGAAGTGTACTCACCCCTTTCCACTCCATCTCTCAGCTTTGCCAAAAGTTCATCATCATATTGCTTGGATTTTATCCTCTCTACCATGTCAGACCGTGATGGCGTGATTCCCACTAACTCTCCAACTTTAGTTTCATCAAGTCTAACCCCAAGACTAGCAAGTCTTCGAATTTCCTTCCCCATGGGCATGTTATGTGCACGCAAATAAGCCAACGTGCCTATAGATTTTCTACTCAAAGCATCAGCAACCACATTAGCCTTACCAGGATGATACAAAATATTCAAGTCGTAGTCTTTTAACAACTCCAACCACAAAGTGTCTGAGATTCAACTCTGCCGCTTAAAGATATATTGCAAGCTCTTTTATGGTAAAAAACATCCTGATAACAGTTTCACCATACGTATAATGACGCTAAATTTTCAAAGCAAATACCACGACGGCCAACTCCAAGTCATGAGTCGGATAGTTCTTCTCATGCTTCTTCAGCCCTGACGCGAAGCTTAAGCAATCACCCTACCATGCCACATCAATACACAACCCAAACCAATTCTAGAAGCATCACAATACACCACATATCCACCCAGGACCCGAGAAGGTAAAGTCAAAATAGGAGCCGAAGTCAACCTTGTCTTAGCTCTTGGAAACTCTTTTCACATGACTTAAGGCCACGAAACAACGCTTCTTGTGTCAATTTAGTCAATGGTGAGGCTATGGATGAAAAACCTTCCACAAACTTTCTTCAGATAATTTGCAAGAAACTATGAATTTCGGTCGCACTAGTGGGTCTAGGCTAATCTTCTTTGCTGAAATTTTCGAGGGTCTACTTTAATGCGAGTCACCGGCCACCGCGCATGACCCCAAGAAAGCCACGGAATCAAGCCGAATTCACACTTAGAGAATTTTGCGTACGTGACTCTCGTTCTCCTCGAGTGTTTCAAAGTTATCCTCGAATGATTAGCATGATCCTTACGACTCTGTGAGTACACCAAGATGTCATCAATAAACACAATAATGAAGTGGTCTAGATATACGCTTAAACACACGGTTCATCAAATCCATGAATGCGACGTGCGTATTATTGAAGCCAAAAGGACATAACTAGAAACTCAAAAATGCCATAACGAGTACGAAAAGCGATTTTCGGGATATCTTTCTCCTTTATCTTCAATTGGTGATACTTTAACCTCAAATCAATTTTTGAAAAGTACTTAGCACCCTGAAGTTGGTCAAATAGATCATCTATCCTAGGCAAAGGATATTTATTCGAATGGTCACTTTATTAAGTTAACGGTAATCGACACACATCTAAGTGGAACCGTCCTTCTTCCTAACAAATAAGGTAGGGGCTTTTGGTGAGGAACTTGGTCGGATAAAACATTTATCCAATAAGTCCTTCAACTGATCCTTTAACTCCCTTAGTTCTGCTGGAGCCATACGATAAGGTGGAATAGAAATAGGTTGGGTGTCGAGAATAACATCAATCCCAAAATCAGTAACGCTATCAGGAGGGATGCCGGGGAGATCTTCGGGAAACACTTTGGGATAATCACTAACTATGGGAACAAATGCAAATTCGGGGTACTACGGCTTTTGTATCATTAACAACGACGAAATGGTAAATACACCCCTTAGTAATCATCTTATGAGCCTTAAGATAGGAAATAAATCTACCCTTGGCTTGGATTTCACCCTCCCACACGATAACGGGCTCGCCGGGGAAGGCGAAGCGAACTAACTTATGGCGACAATCCACATTAGCATAACATACGGACAACCAATCCGTCCCTATAATTACGTCAAAATCCACCGTCTCGAGTTCATTACAAATTAGCCACAGTCTAACCTTTAATCACAACAACACAATCTCCGTACACTACGAAGCAATAACGGGAACACCGGCGTATTAACGACAAGGGTTCCAAAGGTTCGGAGTTTCATACCCATATCAAGAGCAAAATAAGGGCATGGGATAAATTTGAAATCGGATCAATCGATGAGTAAGCATCATGAGAACGGATGGTAAGGATATCTATAACCACGGCGTCGGAAGACATCACTATCTTCCTACGAGTCACCCCATCATGGGATCTGAAAGGCCCATCTCTACCCAAGTATTATTAGCAACTTCCTTCGTCGTTATTACGAGCATCCCTGATGATTATGATGGCAGATACGAGGCGTATTTTTTAGAGACGGAAAACGGTAAGAATCATTCTTTTGGTTAATCATAGCAACCATCTCACGTAGCCCTTTCGCATTCCCTCTTAACGTGGCCTCTAATCCTGACATTGATGACGGTGCGTTCTTCCCGTGGCAGCGTGGCCCTCTTACCCCCGCGAAACTTACTATTATTATTATTATTATTATTATTTTTCTCGCCTGCCTACCGAAGCACACACATGGGAATAAGCCCGGACGGGTGCAAACCTCTCCCCCCCTTTGAAGCCGAAAACCCCCCCGGCGGGCCTTTTTTCGATCCGATCCCCCCCTCTTCTTTTTCCAATCCCCCTCATATTCGACGAACCCAACCGTAACGAGAAAGTGCAGCAGTGAGACATAGCAACAAGAAGATCACTTGCATTCTGATGCGTGGTATCAAGCCTTTCCTGGTCATCAACTATGCTTTTCGCTCTAATCATGTATAAAGCATACTTCGATGACAGCAGGTGAACCCAAACCATACCTTAACCGACTCCTATTACTCCGTTTTAGCTTTTCTAACTTCGTAGCCTGCAAATCTCTCTGCGTCGATGTGAAATCTTTCCGTAGGCTGTGTGCCTCTTCGATTTTCTTCTCGTATTCCCACATCTTCAACCATGCGTGACAACATCCTTCAATCGATACGAAGCGAGCCTCGCGGCCGGGAATCTGGGCATCCATTGCCCTCGGTACCTTGAAGGTCTCATCTAAAAAGCGCTGTCTATCCACTTCTCGTGACCTAAAGAACTACGTGACTTTAAGCCTAGGCACTGCTTAAGTCAACATCGCCCAGAGATCCGCACCCACGTTGCTACCGAGCCGCAACCACAACGGTGACATTTGAATAGTCGTTTATAGTACCAATCTCGGTGTACACCGCTAGAACGGCGGGGAAGCGGCGGTCGGGAGGTGGTGCTTGATTTCCAAGATCATTTCCATTACCGATCTTCGCCCCAAGATTTCGGTGCTTCTACAAAGGGTTGTGCTCGGCTACCATTTTTGGATCGTGTTAGAGCCATTTCTGTAATAGGCACGAATTAACGAACGAATTAGAACAATCCTAAAAGGACTTGAAGCTACTGACCTGATATAGAATCGAGAATCCAAGAATAGGAAAGTCTATAAATGTCTGGGAGTTTCTCGATGCGGCCGATCAAATTGATCGCATAAGGAAAACTTATTAGACTGGGCTCGAGAGACCGACAATAATCCTAAGATGTATTTAAACCTAGGCTCTGATACCAAGCTTTTCACGCCCCTAAAACCCACCCTAGGCGTGGCCAGGCATCCGACGTCGTGAACAACATCGGAAAGAACCGAAAAGATACCCACAACAATATTTGAACCCGCCAAAATTAATATTCGCCTCAACGATTTATAAAATAAATGTAACAAATCATGAATATACGAATTAAATCAGCGGGAGTCTTTATAAATTAAATAATTCAACCAAAACATGATAGTGTGCCCGAAAAGAGTTAAACAACAACTCAACCCCTACCACATTCGAATGTATACTAAAGAGCTTCTAAGATAAAGGATTAATAGTTCGACTCATCGGGACGCGGCCCGAAAACTAATATAATGAATGAATAAATAAATAAATAAATAAATAAATAGGGTGTCCCACGAATGAACGTGTGGGCTCACCAAATTAACGACGATAGCAAGTCCTTCCTAAGCGCCACCGGAGTGTCGAACCCGCCTTTTCCGTTACCTAACATACCATCAAAGAACAATGGTATTCACGAGTACTTCGTACTCGGTGAGTGCCTCTGGGACAATAAGTAATATGAAAATAAGTACAATAATACCTAAAAAGTCGGTCGCCCGAAAAGATAGTATAAAAACCGTTATTCCACTTTTGTGATTCTTAATATCATTTGTTAAACAATTTACAAAGCCATTTCAAAATCCCAGTTTCAATTATGCTTTAAATCAATCAGGCATAAATACCAGTTCTATAATAAAGATGGATATCACAATCGCCTATATAGGCCTAACTCAATATCAACAACACTACGCAATACACCGGAATATGGATTCACGGTGGCTACTCTTCCTCCCGAATAGCAAGGCAATTAATACACCCAAGGTAGCAAACCCAGAAGTGGCCACTTTTTCTCCCGAATGGCAAGGTAATTAATACACTAGGAGCAATAGTGGCTACTCTGACTCCCGAGTAGCAAGGCCAAACACAACAACAAAGTTCATATCATGTTTCATTCACAATTTATCTCAAAGTAATCACACCATCAAATAAGCATTAAAGTTCATGATGCCATTACGAAAATCCATAATTCCATAGATAATCTTGAAAACGTTTCCACTTATTTAAACAAGATTCCTTTGTCTTAGTTTCTTTGTAAAGTCATCATCTTTGTAAAGTCATCAATACCAACAATTAACCATCATCATTGATCATCTCTTATAGAAGAAAACGATGATTTCGCATACGTATATAGAGGATAATACAATCAAGGTTTAACGTGGGCTTGTCCCCTCACGCACACCAACCACAAGAAAAGACATGAATTATGATTTTGCATGAGAAGTTCACATTTTATTCAATAAAGAACCTTTGAGAAAGAAAACATATATCCATGATAAGGTTTTTAAAGAGAGACATACCTTAGTATGTTAAACAAAGCTTAACAATTCACTTTTCGAGTGAAGAACACACCCTAGCTTAAATCACTTTAGAAGAATTATTTTGCAAACGCTTAGGTTTTAGTCACAAGAATCATATTAAGAATCATGGGTTTGATGTTAGGATTGATAATCAATGATTAAGATGTTCTTACCTTAGTGTTGGAGCCCTAGAGAGATATTTTCGTCCTTAGGGTTTTTGAGAGTGAAAAGAATGGAAGAAAAACTAAAATTTTGCAACTTATAATTTCAGCCCGTCAGGCACAATCGACGGTACAAACGACGGAGCGTCGATCTGCTCGGTCGAATGGTCTTTGTGCTAGGTCAATTCGACGGTACAAACGACAGAGCGTCGATCTGCTTCGTCAAAGTCATGAAATTTTCAGTGAGCAACTTTCTCTTCCTTACTTTCTACGGTGCAAAGGACAGAGCGTCGAACAGATCGACAGTACAAAGGACGACCGTTGAACCTCCTTTCCGTGAAACTGCAGTGAATTTTCATTTTGACCATCTCCTCTTAGGTCTTTAGCCTAAAGTCATGCACGTAACCCAATATATAAGGTTCCAAAGGACTCATACAATGCTTTCACACTCTATACAAATTTACGGGATGTTACACTTGAGAAACCATAGGAGCATTGTGTGCACCATATCTAGTCGTGCATCTAAGACATTTGCAAAGTTGAAAGTATGGGCCTAGATGGGCCTCTAACAGCAAAACCTCTCCATCCAGATGAGGAACCAGTATAACCATCAGAATTCTAGGATCTCTCTCTCTCTCTCTCTCTCTCTCTTTCCTGCCTATAGACCTCCTTGTTCTATTTAGCTATATCAACAACCTGCATGTAAGGACTACTAGCCCGAACCTCCCATGACAGTTACTCTATAGCCATACCCAAGACCATTGATAAACTTTCTTCACCTCCTCAATCAGTAGCAAGATAGAAGCATAACAGGACAATTCTGTGAACTTCATCTAATACCCCTTCATAGTTATGGTACCTTGGCAAAGCAGATCAAACTTTCAGCGCAAATCATCCTGTAGACTAGCAGAAATGAATCTCTTTAAGAATATCTGCTCGAACTGATTCCAAGTGAGAGGAGGTAAGCCAACTAATATCGCCCTCTTGTACAATCTCCGCAATTGTGTCACCTTCCCATTAAACTGAAAGGTAGTGAACTCAACCCCATAGCTCTCCAGCGAACCCATAGTAGATAGCTCATCATTGCAATCCAAGAAAGCTTCAATGGCTATCATAGTCCCTTAGTCATTAAAAAGAGAAGATTCATCTTCTAGAATCAAAACATCTTGTCATGCTCATACCCAGTCATAGGATCCTGAATCACTAGTGGAGGAACTGTAATAGGTTCTGGTGAAAGAACAGGTAGTGCCATAGCAAGCTAAACTCCAGTTATCTGAAACATGGGTACATCTTAGTGCACTAGAGTGTGGAGAGTCTATGCTCTTACTCCACCCTGAGATTATGCTCGTACTTGTACTCTATCCCTTTGTCTAAAATAATCAACCTCACATCCTTTACTTTCCTGTAGCAACCGAATCGATCCTTGCGATATTTTATCTTCACTTGTACACCTACTCTCTTCTCTCCTTACACATAATCCGACATCGCACCTAATTTCTCTATCATCAAATAACCCTCACCACGTCCGGAAAAAAATTGAGGTGAATCCTTCTTATAAGGGTTAGCTAGAAATATACCACATATTCCTAAGGTTGATATAATCTCTATTTCCTTCGTCGGCCAAGCACCATCACATTTAGAAGTTATATAAGCAATCTAGAAGACAATCATAATTACCATCCAACTTACCTAACCATTTCTCATTCTTGAGTTCAAGGTCGTCATTAATACCCGAAGTAACTCGGCCATAAAAATTCTCAGAATAGTATCAACTATCAAATATTCAGAATCCCTTTGAAGTCGAATGACTGGTGACTTCTAAATCCCAATGTAACCCACATCATATGGGAAAGTCTGATAAAACGAACATGTGTGCCTGTCATCAACCCGTCCTGATCTTATGTATATGTAGAAACTTCTAGAGTAAAACTTTCCCCTACTCGTTAACTTCCTTTCCCATATCAATATCTTTTCGTTATCTCTTACTCACCAATTTATAAATCGTAATACTACATTTGAATTCTTAGTGTCAACTTTCCCTATTTCCTCAATAAATCTCAATTCTCCGAAATCTCAAATGCACTCATTCCAACTCCTTTAATTACTAATCATTTTTCCCCTCCAGGGTTCTTCCCTTAAATTAAATTAAAATCATTCTAAAACTTCTCTTTGAAAGCGTCTCATAGTTATTCCTTCAATCATGACTGACCAAACAGCTAATGGTTACATTTTCCCTTCATTCAAACAATTCACTTTGTAAAAATTTTGTGAGTTTCTCTATACTTCTTTCGCCTCATTCGCACACACGGGAAGTAAAACATATCCAATGCCTCACGGGGCGATCACAAATGCAGAACATCTAGCTCGAGTTCTTATATCAAAGTCTATCAATATCAATAAGGCAGGAAACATACCTCTCGAAGTAACAACTTCAATTCTCCTCAATTACTTCATAGCAGCATAATCAACTGCTTATCCACAATCAAATTATTTAGGGTTAGCATCAGGGGCATCACATTCTATAATTTAATCTACGACACGATCTAAGATGAGAAGGAAGGTCGATTATTCCTAAATGCCCTGCAGCCTCTTGTTTATAAGTGTGGCGCGCTTCACACCCATAAACAAGACTCTACTGGACACGGCTCGTAGACATTCTGCAGGACGAACCTCTCGATACCACTTTGTCACGACCCAACAAAGGGCCATGACGGGCACCCAGAGCTAGCCTGCGAGTCCTCTCTAAGCATACATCTCATAATTATTTCGAAAGTGGACCCTAATGGTAGCTCATGGTTGTCATAACATGTAAGGACATATACCACAATATAATGGTGCAACTCTAAATAATCATCAAAAATTATGCTCATCATCACCAGCCGACAGTATTTTGGTGAAATCCATGGTTGAACTCCGGAGAGAATTCTGTGAATACTAATGTTGAATTTTTCACTAAAGGGTGTGAAAATATGGATGCAAAGGCCCGTTTAAATAAGCCCTGAAAACCATACTTATTTTACTAGGAAAACCGATTATATTATTTTAAAATATTGTTTTCTTATTTTATGGAAATTAATACTCCATAAATGAAATTATGTAGTAAGGACTTAAACATCACACAAAAACCTACTTTACTAGGAAGCAGAATGTATTATTTGGAAATTTCGTTTTCTTAACTTATGGAAATTTAGTACTATAAAGAAAATTTCATGAGTATTTAAAGAAAGGTTTACAACATAACAGAATTCTCTCCTCTACTTATGGAGATGAATATAAAAGGAAATTGTCCAAACATAAACCTTTCCAAAAGTGCAGTTACTTTTGACGTACGTATAAAGAAAAAATAATTAACCTTGTGAATGTCAAAAAACAAAAATGGTAAGTACTTCTTTTTTTCTTTTTTCTTTTTTTCTATGGAACTTCAAAAGTACTTGGAAATTATTATTTCCAAAAGTACTCTGTGTGTTTCCTTAAATTCTATTCATAGAAAGGCAAGCTAAGGCAATTAACTACTATAAAAGCCTCGCTTCAGAACCTCAAGGGCTCAGTCATCAAATTATTATTAGTATTCAGATTCAGAAGTCTTAATTTTTTGTTAGTGTAAAAGTACGCTATGACTTTCTTCAGAAAAGCAATGTTAGTCGTGATGATGGCTGTTTTGGGATCCACCAACGCTGCTGTGTATCAAGTTGGTGATTCAGCTGGATGAACTTTCAACTACAATTATGATACATGGGCTTTTTTCAAGAACTTTCAAGTTGGTGATACCGTTGGTAAGATCTTTGTTATCGCTTAGACTCTGTTTGGATGGTCGTTACCCATGATTTCATAATGTACAATATCGTCTCCCTCAATTTCAGCGTCATTGTAGTTCCTTTGTCTTGTGTTATTTAAGTACACATCAGAAGCTTCCGAAAAAAGTAATAATTTATAGGTGTGTAGTTAATTTGAAAGGATTAGTTAGAGTAGGGGAAATTTATATAGGAAAACGTCAAATTAATAGAAAGAGAGAAGGGAGTTATTGGAATATACTTGTAGCACAAAAGTATAAATTTAAACGACATGAGTTTAAATATCATATGAAAAGTAGAAGCTAGTCACATTAAATAGCCGATTTTTCATGTTATATATATATATAAATATTAAAGAACCACTAAGCCATGCTTAGTGTGATGTATTTTATTAATAATAAATAAGGTCCAACAGTCCATTTAGGACAAAACAGCCCATAAGTTCCGACAAAAGGAAACATCAACCAAATCAGCAAAAAACAATCTAAACCCTGCTCCTCTAGACCCTTCAGCTTATCTTCCTTGTTGACTGCCAATTCATCGTCTTCAAGCTCCAAATCTGGTGCTAACAACCCTCATTGATGAAGATATCTTAAGATTTCAGTTTGATAAGCTCTAATTTACTCAGGTACGGCTGATTTCCACCATTTGCCTTCTCTGTGTTGAACTGATAGATCCGCCATGATTGAATTTGTAACAGATCTTATATATTGTCAATTAAGACGCTCAAATAATCAAATAGCTTTTAATTGGGTTTTAATTTTTACAACTAAAAAGATGCATACGCTGTTGATATGTATAACCATAGTTTAAAGCCAACACGTTTATTTATTCATGTGTGTAGCATCTGGTCTTTTCATTTTATTTTCTTGTTAACTTAAATTGTTTGTTACAGTGCTATGGTATTTCATCTTACGACCACTAGCTACGAGTCATTTAACGACGGATAGCGACAAAGTTCGTAGCTACTTTCAATTGATTTTTAGTAAATTTACATGTGGTTTGCGTAATATGCAGTTTTCAATTACAACCCACAATTGCATAACGTGAGGCAAGTGGACATTAACGACTACAACTCATGCACAGATAATAATCCAATTGCCAGCTACAACTCCGGCAGCGATTCAGTAACCCTAGAAACTGCGGGCGAATACTACTTCTTGAGTGGCGTTCCTCGTGATTGTGCTGCTGGACTCAAATTTCACCTCAACATCGCAGCTGCAACAACTACTACCCCTACTACTCCAGTAACTCCTTCAACTCCAACAACTCCGACTACGATGAATACTCCTTATCCAGATCATTTTCCTAGTTCTCCCATAAACAAGCCAAATGAAACTCTGAAACATCACCCTTTTGCAAGTGTTGCTTATTCATCCAAGTGGTTTCCCATGAGCATGTTGTTGCCATATTTTCTTCTAGCCATGGTATAGACACTACATTGCAGGGTCATACAGTTTTGCCTCTATATTTTTCTATTTTAGGTTAATTTTCGTCTGGAATAGTTCTTTTGTTTTAGGTAGTCATTTAGTAATAATTTTATAAGTGGTTTTTCCACTCGTTTATTAAAGACAATTGTAGATTGTGATTCACAGTTATTATTGTTAAATTCAAATAGTATTTTGTATTTAGTTAATTACCTAAGAGATTAACTAATTGATCAATTTTTCAAATTCTAATAATTAGTCGCATGTAGTATAGAACCTGACTTTTTACGACATAAACTTTGTAGTATGCGTTATTAATCCTGCCGTGTTTGTCATTAAAAAGGGAATGAGAAAAAAGACTAAAGAATTAAGTCATTTGGCAACGTGATGTTTTTGGGGTCCCCAAGTCCTTGCTCAGAAAAATGAATTTGTGTATAATATAAATTGAGAAAAGTTAGGCAAGGTCTTGACAAAGCCTAACTTCAAACAAAATGTCTCAAGTTTCATATGGTTGAGGTTCAAGCAATTTTGCATGATATATGGCTAGAGACTGTATATTTTTTAATGTTTTTGTCTAAAATTTCAGGCACATATGATTGAAGTTCAACAATTTTTACCTAAATTTCGGACATTTTATCAAATCTAATTTCAACCGCCGCATGCCTAAAATTGTTCCAAAGTGAAGTAGAAATGTAAATATTTATGAAAACTAAATACAAGCTAAGTAGCGGTGGCCAAATAGGATACACGCCGTGCATGGAGATTTTAACATAAAAGTAAAGAAGATGATTTGCTATATTAAAAAACCCATTTTTCTCGTGTAAATATGGGATTATTTAGTGTTCATTTTCAACCCGACCCGCCATTTGCCAAGTAGCTATTACATCCGGTCAGCAGAATCTCACAATACTCTTAAATTTCATATTTTTTAGTCTGGAGAAACAATTAAATATACAGATTCTCCATACTCAGGCAGTTGGAGAAACATCCTCATAACACATTCAAATAAGTCCGTATCAATTTTAATCGAGTATAAAACTGGTCCATATAAATAATGTTAACAAGCTCATAGATGCCAAGGAAAACAGGACTGTTTTTGTGAAGAATCTTCAGGTTAGACGTGAACTGAGTGCTCGTAAACAAGGATATGGAACCAATGAGTATCCAAGAAGGAAAAAGAATTGCAACCAAACTTGAACATCCACAAGTCAGAGATACTTAGCCAACCATGGCAACTCCTTGCTGTCTTTAAGTGCAAAAGAAACATCATCACTGCAACAAAGACGTAACAAATCAGTATCCAAGCAACCGTTGCAACTCCATCTTTGATTTTTCAAGCTTTAGGAGAGGGGGAGGAGGAATGAAGATAATTCTCTCTTCATTTTAGCCAGAAGTACTTCAGTCTCTTTAGAGATATTGATGAATTAAAACTACTAAAAAATGGGGGATTTCCAAAACTGTACAGGATTAGCAGCAGAAAACTTCACTTGACAATCATCTCTTCAGAAAGCAAGCAATTCAAGAAGTTATTTGATGGACTAAAACTACTAACACTTGAAAGATATACAGGATCATTAGGAGAATATAAGAGTTTCACTTAACATATGATTTCTGAAAAGAGCAACAAGTTATTCATCCTTAATAACCTATCCAAAACATCTCTTTCCTAATATACAACCATCCATGTATGAGACAAGGATAAGGGCTTTTCATAAGAAATAAAACAAGCATAAGCTCTTAATGTTGAAGATCTATAAGCTTTCTTAAGATGGTTCACACAGTTAAGATCTTGAATTCAAGTCTTGCCATCACCTATAACCAAAATGCTTAGGCCCCAAGAAAGAATAGGCATGCGTTGGAAACCTAAATATATAAAAGTATATGTATTATGAAAAGCATTTTGATGATGGGTCACACAAGTAAACACTTAATAATGCTGAGAACCCAATCCAACTTAGCCTAGACTTTAAGTAAACATGGAAAAGCATGGATGAAAAAAATTTCCAGTTAAGAATTCCACTCAGTCCAATGATGAGTTTCTTTCTCAAATATGTTGATAAATGGATTTGTTAGTCTATCATAAAAGGAGTTATTATAGGACTTCGGCACGTATGATTATGCATTTTGATTATTCGGGATTAGCTTCTATGACAACATTTTAGTTGACAGAAAATTCAAGTATAAGAGTTGATTCACATAAAATTGAGGATTCATTAAAGAAACTGACCTTGGGAAGTTGAGCTGTATCTTTTGCAATTTATGCTTTACTCCAGGTTCACATAGAAGTATTCTACATTCACCAAGCTTGCATCTGCCACCAAACAAAATAAATGACATAATTATGATAACTAACAAATGAAAGAAGATTTACAAATAAATGGCATAATAGGACAATTAACAAATGAAAGAGCATTTACAGCCACCATTCACTGGCATCCACTTGTATCCATATCAATAATTAAATGTGATAATTAAATATATTTCAAAATATTATGAGAACAGCATGATCAGGAAATGAAACTAATCTGTTACGATGACAGCCAAGGCCACCAACAAGGTAGGAATTAGGCATTATCGTACCAGTTTATAAAATCAAGACTGGCAGTTCAGACATATAGAGCACAGAAACGAGGAATCTGGAATTTCATTAATCCAAGTTCAAGAATTTATGGCCTGACAATTTCAGGAAGCAAAAGAATATTGTGGCTTACCCAGCTTTTAGAAGCATATCCCACCCTGGAAACTTTTCACCATTGCTTGTACAGAGGCAGGAAACAGTCATTGCCAACTGCATTCAGATAATTATTTCAGGGAGCAAACAAAACAACAATAAAGCTAGTACACCAGATAAAAGGCAGAAGGATAGTTTGTAAAATAAGTGCATAAAACCAAACCAAAAGAAAAGGGAAAAATCAAAATTAAAAAAAAAAATCAAAATTTTGAAATATAAAAATCAATTAACCCGGTTTATTTTATCCACAAGAGACAGGTTCCATCATTAAATTATAGATGTCACAAAAGCCAGTTGAAACTGCAAAAGTCAAAGGATGGGTAAACTACCTTGTCAAAGGTGGTTTCACTCATCCCTGTCTTATGACCCTCATATACCATAGCTGCCAAGAAAATTTTACTCAGTTTGGAGCAGCTTCTCATCACCTACAGAAACAAAAAATTAGACATATTGCAAGCACTATGATACAGTGCATAAGAGACAACAAAATCCTTATCTTTTCCCTCTAATATAGCTAGTGAAAGCTTAGCTAGCACCTAGTCATTACATCATTATATTTCAACTTTAATTTAGAGAAGAAAAGAGCTAGTCATAACACTATTGCATAAAGAAGATCATTGCAGTTATTTTGTATCTTGGATGATTACCAGAACTCCTTTAAATTTATTTCAATGCTTACATACAAGAATACTCCCATTCTTCTAGCAATTAGTAGGATTATAATCCAATGTAGATATCCATTTAGATACATGTAGACTTTTAGGGTAGCAGAGAGGAAAAAGGTTGACTGTATTTTACACTGGCCTACCCAAATAATGTGGAATTGCTAATAAAGCATTCTATTGCAGAGCTCCACTAGTTTGGGATTAAAAGTACAGGAAAAACAAAAAAGGGAGAAAAAAGTTGGTTTTTGGTTGGTCTTGACAGAATGTGTCGCCATTAGCTTGAATGCATATTTAAGTTAACACCACAGGGTGTTGCTTTAGGACTCACTTGGATATGAGGAGCCTGGAACATTTCTTGAATGGCTGCTTCGACATCTGCCATTCTGACAAGTATTTTACCTGGAACATACAGCAAGCAGAGATAAACAATATGAATCAAAACGCTAGGAATGGGAGACCTATATGTTTTACTAAGTTAACAAATATTACTATCTAAAAGGATGCTCCCTTTGTTTCATTTTATGTATCCTACTTCCCTTTTCAGTGTGTTTTTTATATTTAACAACTCGTAACTCCAATATCCCACATAGCATGTTTAAGAGCACAAGATTCAAAGAACATTTTGGTTCCTTATGCACATCTTTAGTTTAAGATTGTAAGATTTAGAAGTCCTCCTTACTTTCTTAAACCCGGTTCCCCAACAACTAAGACACATAAAATGAAACGTAGAGAGTAATACAACAAGCAAGAGTTGACGTCATTGACTACAATTAAGCCAGCCAGGACAAGATCGATGGAATGAATAGGAAGGACCAATTCTAATTCTCTTACTCAAAACAGATGACAAATTAATGCTGTTTTGTGACAATGTGAATAATCAAGAGGCTGCTGAAAAAAAGAACCTAACAATCACCTTGGCTGCACTTTCAAATAAAACATGGCAACCCCTGAAACACGATAGTTAACACCAAAATGATCTTAGGAAATGGCACAGTTGATTATAAGCAGAACGAAGCCTATCAAATAAGCATGCACAATTGACACATATCTAGTGCATCAACTTCCTGTTGATGTGACTACTGGATTGAATTCAGTTTAAAATTTCTAGGCATTAGTTCTTTTGATTTTACATTGGTATGCATCTCACAAGGCATCCTTTTGAAGTTGTGATACCCCTGTTTGAACTCAATTAGTGAATGAACATTGGGAAAAAAGAAGAGGCATCTATTGCTGAAACTTATATCACAAGTTTAAGAAATGCCACACCAGGAGATAGACGCAGAGATGTAGGCAACGTTCCATCTGTTACAGATGTTCATTGCCAAAACGTGTGTGTATTTCGTTCCAATGGAATTACAAGTATTTCTTTCTTGCCATTAATGTCTACATATTTCGAAATTTAGCACTCACCTGCTGCAGCAGAACTGGGAATTAAAAGCAATTTCTTAGCATGATAATCTGTAAGTTCCGCAGCTCGCCTACATATTTCTAGTGCACGGCGTGCATCACCTGAAACTGCTGCCACCTGGATTTATGTGTAAAAAGCACATTGCTTTAATAATCACTTAAGTCTCATATTTGCAACAGCACGAGAAAAAGATAGTCCCTCCAGTATCAGGATTGGTTTATTTGATCCTTAATGTATAACCTTGATATTAATAGTCCTTTAAAATTTTCAAAAGAGGACAATTTAGTCCAGGGCTCATAATTCCTAAACAAAACAGAAAAGCTAAACTGAAAGTTAAAACTAACTCCTAAACCAATGTAACAAGAAAATCCATTCGTTATGGAGTTCATAGCATCAATTTCTTCCTGTATTTGGTGCCAGAAACATAATTAGAACTGCTTTAGTTGAATTTTGGTTACTAGAGTTTCTTTTCCAAAGGCTTGCAATCTACAGGATTATTTACAGGAATCTTGCGAAAGCAGTGAGGACTGAGGAGACATAGATAAAAAGAAGATTACAAGATCCATTCCACCAATTTCATAAAAGAATGCAAGAAAAAAAACTATCGTGAACACTCAAGGGAGTTTCTTTAATTCAACAGAAATTTATGCTTGTCAAAAGTTACACATTCCTTCTCAACAGCGTCCATCATTCCATCAAAAGGGCTTCCAATTTTCTCAAAATATTTCAGTGGATAAATTGGATTAGATCAGGAAAATGCTAGTTAAATTTGTTCCAAGTGGGGGAATCGTGATTCTTGATTGTTATCAGCACTGATGATTGTCGTTTTATCAGATTGAAGGTAGATTGGATGATCTCTGAAGTTGGGAACTAACATTTAGCAGTGATAGGCTACAAGTCTCTAATTTGGATAACCAAATGAATACCTTGTTAAGATTGAATTTTCCCATGCAGCGGAATTACTTCAACGGGCTGTAAAGCTTGCCAACGGGCAAATGAGCAGACAGCTTTCATGAAACTATGAGTTGGCATCTTAATCTTTGTCTTAACTCTAATAACACCAGAGAACTATCCTAATGACTCACTGTACTGGCTAGGTATGCTTCTGACTTATTTAACTTCAGTAAAAGTGAGTTCTTTAGCCACTGACAGTTTAAGATGAAAAGAAACAGAGTTTTGTTTATTCTTTATGGAGTTCCCATTTTAGGGCCATTAGGGGTGTGTTCGGTATGGAGGAAAACATTTTTTTCCAATTTTCTCATGTTCGTTTGGTCAAAAATTTTGGAAAACATTTTCTTGAGGAAAACAAGCTCCTTAAAAATGGGGAAAATGACTTCCCCAATAAAAGTAGGGAAAACAAGTCCACTATGCATTCCACCTACCACCCAACCTACCCCCAACCACTCCCACCACCCCACCCCACCCCCACGGCACCACCCCGCTCCCCCCCAAAAAAAATTAATTTTGTTTTGAAAAAAAGTTTTGAATTTTTTTTTTTTTTGATTTTTTGCACCCCCACCCCCCCCCCAACCACTCCCAAAACCCATGCAACCACTCCCAAACCCCCCATGCCGCACCCTACCCCCACACCCCGCACCCCCCACTGCCCCACCACACCCCCCGACTACCAAACCCCAACCACTTCCACAACCATGCACCAACCCACCCCCAACCACTCCCACAACCCATGCACCACTCCCCCACGCACCCTACCCCCACACCCCACACCCCCCAATTTTTTTAAAAAAAAGAAAAAAACAAAAACAAAATTCTTTTGGAGTTCTACAACACCACATTCCCCCCCCTCCCACCACCACCCCCCACTCAACCCACTCCCCGCCCCCCCCCCCACGCACCCCCAAAAAAAAAATTCTTAAAAAAAGTTTTTTATTTTTATTTTTATTTTTTCACCGCACCCATCCCCACGACCACCCCCCTCCCGACACCCCACCACCCCCTCCAAAAAATTAATTTTTTAAAAAAGTTTTCTTTCTTGATTCTCTACACCCACCCCCGGCACGCACCCCCACCCCCGCACGCACCCCTACCCCCTCCCGAATTTTCTACTTCTTATTTAATTTTACCTTTATTAAAAAATTATAAAAATTGAAAGTTTGCGTGGTTATTGGAAGGGGTGGGTGGTGTAAAAATAAAAAAAAGTAACTTTAAAACTTATTTTAAGATTTTTTTTGGGGGCGGGGGGGGGGGGGGGGGGGGGGGGAGGGATGGTGGTTAGAAAATCCAGAAAAAAATTAGAGGTGGGGGTGGGTGGTTGTGGGGGTTGGTGTGGTATGGGTCCACACGGGTGGGGGGGATGTGGTGGTTTAGAAAATCCAGAAAAAAATTTAAAAAAAAAAAAAAAAAAAAAACAAAAAAAAAAAAAAAAATTGGGGGTGGGCATGGGGGTTGGTGTGGTATGGGGTTTGGGTGGAGTTGTGGGGCTTGGGTGGGTATTTTTCTGAAAATGTTTTCTACCAACCAAACGAACATGAGAAAATAAGTAAGAAATTCACTTATTTTCCGCTACCCAAACCAACATGAGAAAATAAGTAGAAATTCACTTATTTTCCAAGAACACATTTTCCTCCATACCGAACACACCCTAGTTGTTTTGAGTTTTTCTGTTTTTCTTTTATTTTGTTAGCCTTGAGCTAAAAGTGACTCATTTTTTGATGTAATTACTACTACTGAGATACGAAATTACAGGAAGAAACAATAATTAAAGAAAAGAAATTGGTGCTTCATAACTGATAAGCTCTCACAGAGCAATGGACTACGTATATATCTTCCAAAAGGGAAGTGAAGGACTGAAATGTAAACAAGTAAACATAGGGACTGAACTCTAAATACAGAAGTGTAAATACTCAAACTTATTAACCACTTAACCAACTAAGGAATGTACAACTCTTCAGCCAACGTACAACCCTTAAAGCACAGGTCCAAAATCAGTTCATATCATTGCTTCCCCCTTAAAACATTCCTTGACCTCAAGGAATAAATGTAGGAAATCTCACTTTAAGGGCATTGACATCTTCCCATGTAGCATGAGCCTCACTAAGCTGATCTCACTGTACCAAGAATTGAACTACTGCGTTGTTTCCCTTCTGAATCATCCTTCTATCCAACACTTTGACAGGAGAGGGACAATAAGGACTTGCGAGATCAAGCACTGGAGGGTGAGATATGGTACTGGGAACCTCATGACAATATTTAAGGAGGGAAACATGAAATGTGGAGTGAAGAAGCAAGTGGGGTGGGAGTGATAATTTGTAAGCAACCTTGCCAATTTTTTGTATGATCTGGTAAGGCCCATAATATTTGGAAGAGAGCTTAGAGAAATGTTTGTTGGATAGAGTAAGTTGTCTGTAAGGCTGAATTTTCAAGTACACCCTGTCTATCTGTCCTTTTCTTATTAGCTTGATCTACCATTCTTTGTTGTGACCTCTGTAAGTGGAACTTGAGCAACTGCACTTTCAACTCTCTTGCTAGCAAGCTTCTGTCAACTTCTTGTATGTCAGATTCCCCTGGTATGTATGATAAGTGCAATGGTAGGGGCTGGCCATATAAGCCTTCATAGGGAGTGGTTTGAATGGATGTGTGAAATGTGGTGTTGTACCAATACTCAGCCAAAGACAAGTAATCTGCCCAGTCCTTCACAGCATCTGAGCAACATCTTAAATAAGTTTCAAGGCATCTGTTAACCACCTGAGTCTGACCATCAAACTAGGGGTGATATGCAGTAGAGGTACTGAGTGTTACCCCTTGAATTGAAAACAGATCCTGTCACACTTTGCTCATGAACATAGGATCTCTATCACTGACAATATCTTTAGGCATTCCATGTAATTTAAAGATGTGTTCCATGAACAATTTGGCAATATCTAAAGCTGAGTAGGGGTGGGACAAAACAATAAAATGGCCATATTTGTTAAGCCTATCCACAACCACCCATATAACTTCTTTTCCTCTTGATTTAGGCAGACCCTCCATGAAATCCATGCTAATATTTCCCCAAGCTACAGTAGGAATTTGCAGAGGTTGTAGTAAGCCAGGATAGGCTGATTGATCATATTTGCTCTTTTGACACACATCGCATTTCTTGACAAATGCCTCCACATATCTCCTTTCATGCCCTTCCAATAGAATAAACTGGCTATCTTTCTGTATGAATGATCAATGCCTGAATGTCCTACTACTGAGCAATGCCATATCTGTGGTATTTCCTTCCTAAGTGCAGGATCTGCCCCAGTGACCAATCTGCCATTTCTTCTGAGTTGTTGATTCACAAAAGAATACCCCTCAACATCTTCTTTTAGCTCAGTAAGCTTGTGAATTAACTCAGTTAATGCAGTATCAATTTTCCAACTTTCCATAATAGCTTGTAGGAGGTCAGTTCTTACTGAAGAAAGAGACAGAGCAGCCAGTTCTACTGCTGGCATTCTAGAGAGAGCATCTGCAGCTTTGTTTTCTTTCCCCTTCTTGTATTTAATCTCAAAGTCATACTGCATAAGCTTGGTTATCCATTTGAGTTGTGCCCCAGTGTGTAGTTGTTGTTCCAGGAGAAATTTGAGTGCCTTCTGATCAGTTTTCACAATAAAATGCCTGCCCACCAAGTATTGTCCCCAACTAGTTACAGCCATCACCAAAGCTAGCAGTTCTTTGTCATAGACTGACATTGCTTGATGTTGTTTAGATAATCCTTAACTAAGGTAAGCAATAGGTTTGCCTCCTTGCATGATTACAGCTCCAATACCAATATCACAGGCATCAGTCTCCACTATGAATGGAAGGTCAAAATTAGGCAATGCCAGCACAGGAGCACAAGTTAAGGCCTTCTTTAACTTCTGAAAAGCTAGATCAGCTCCAGTATCCTATTTGAAATTGTCCTTCCTAAGCAAATCAGTCAGTGGTTTACTAATTTGACCATAACCAAGGATAAACCTCCTATAGTACCCTGCTAAACCCAAAAAACCCCTCAATTGTTTGAGTGTAGTAGGGACTGGCCAATGGTGAACTGCTTGTATATTTTTTGGATCAGTGGATACCCCTTTAACAGATATAAAGTGACCCAAATATTCTACACAAGCAGCAGCAAACTGACATTTTAATTTCTTTGCATACAAATGGTGTTTGGTTAGGAGGTGAAAGGTAGTTTTTAGGTGTTCAATATGGTCTTCAATACTCTTACTAAAAATCAAAATGTCATCGAAGAATACAAGGATAAATTTCCTTAAATGATCTCTAAAAACATGATTCATGAGGCTTTGAAAACTGAAAGGGGCATTAGTAAAGCCAAATGGCATTACTAGGTATTCATAATGCCCAGAATGGGTCCTAAAGGCAGTCTCATCTCCAAGTGCCATTCTAATTTGGTGATATCCTGATCTAAGATCAATCTTAGAAAACACTTGTGACCCTCCTAATTCATCTAGCAATTTCTTTAATAATGGGGATAGGATACTCATCTTTAATTGTGATCTTGTTCAGGCCTCTATAATCAACACATAGCCTCCAGCTTCCATCTTTCTTCCCTACAAGCACCACAGGGGAAGCAACAGGACTGCAGCTGTTTTGAAGTAAGCCTTGCTCTTGCAACTCCTTGATCATGTTTTCTATTATATCTTTTTGCACTGGGGAATATCTGTAAGGCCTGGCATTGATTGGATTAACACCATCCTTAAGAGGTATATGATGATCAAATTGGCTCCTGAAAGGAGGAAGTTCTTTTGGTTCCTGAAAA